>NC_054559.1:16378854-16568854 GCF_017654505.1 Polyodon spathula
ACTGACGAAAACCACAATATTTTAGTAGTTACTTACAATAAGAACTACCTGCAAAAAATATTAAAATTAGGAAAACAGTAGAGAAACTAAAAAAAAAAGAAATGTGAAGCTACAGGCTATTTAATGGGTTTTGAATTAATAAAAATAAAAAAAATAAAAAACTGTAAATCTTTACTACAGGGCTGGCAGAAGTTGAAAATATGATTAGGGAATAATATTTTTTTTTCCAAACTGTAAAACAAATATTCATTGCTATTCCTTCTCCAGATTTGTTGGAGGCAGCTCCTATCTAGAGCATGCTCAAACAATGATCTTACAGCTGCAATAAATTATCTATGCACACAGCCTAGCTTGTTTGTCATTAAACACCAACATCTCAAAGCAAATAGAAATATTAGTGAGAGAGGAAGGGAAAAGTTTTGTTTTTTTTATTCAGTTTTATTGATTGAAATAAAAACAAATTCTCTTTAACAAGATAATATAAAGTTTTTTTTTTTTTTTTTTACAGCAAATAAAGCCTTCATTTACATGTACGTTCCATTAATAGAAATTCTTCTTTATTCATTATCAGTATTATAATTGTTAAAACACTCACCCATAACTTTCAATTACTGTCAAAAATATCAAGCTAAACATCTAAGAAACTAAGTCAAGTAGTCAAACGTTTCAGTTAGTGCCTTCAAAAGTGTACTTATAAGTGTTATTAGAAAACTACTTGAATGATACTGTAGAGCACTGAAGTTTATCCAAGTCTGTCACGATTTTTGAATTTCATTTTTAGAATTTTTTTTAAAACAGCTGTGTGAACTGTATGGGGTTTGAGAAGTTTCCCTGCCAAAACTTTGAAAAAAAATCTATGCATTATAATATAGAATATTCCAGTGCATTGAGATGTTTGCGAAAACCATATTTTACATAGCAGTGGTACTCAGGTGTGTCTCTTTCACTCCATTCACAATCAAGGGCTGGACTGGCACAAGCGAGGATCACTGGTATGTGGTTTACAGATGGAATCGTGGTTCTGTTTGTAGGTTTTCCCCCCCAGTAGCTGCAACAGCTCATAAATGTTCCCCTGGCCGTCTGAATAAAAACGCCATTAGGATTAAAAAGAAATCTGTACACAGAAGACAGACAAGAAGTGAGAAGTCACAAGGGGGTGTTTGGTAATGCTGAGCGGACACACTCTGCCCTGAATGAAAGCATTGTGTGCTGTGCTTGTGAGAGGTACTGGTGCTGATCACTGGATACACTGAAATCTTTTCATTAAAGCTACGTGGGAAGAAGTCTTCCAAGCTCTTTGTGAATGTATGTGTGTGTGTCTGTGTGTGAGGTATGAGCTCTTGTTTAAACAGTTAATTTCACACACTGCAATTAAACTTTCACTGGATTCATTTCATTGTTGTGATTAACCAGCTACTTATTCGGGTGACTGTACCATATGGACAGGTGTAACTGTAGGAGTCTTGAATGAATAAAGGTTAAACAAATAACACAAAATGAATTAGGTCAATCTGTATTGCAACAGGCCACTACAGAAGTGATAGGGGGAGGGGAGATGAACTGCTGCAGCTACTGAAACTAGTACAAGAGTGTGCCATGACAGTATCTGATGTACAACTGTTAACTTGAATCTGAATTGGTGATTGTGTGAGTGTGAGGCAGGGGTACAAGAAGGGGTTCATATCAGTCTGTGAGCACGCAAACAAGTTTTCTGGCTTGCTTCTTCAAGTCTATAAAGCAGGAGTTCGGAGTTCTCAATTCAGTTGTGCAATCACTGCGACTTTGGATGGGCAAGGACGTGGTCTGTGACTAGTCTGGTTGCTGAAACAAACAAACAAACAAAAAAATAACCACAAGTGTTAAACAAAGCATCTGGTAAAGTAAAATGCCAATGCTGGTAATATTTGATATTTCAACAGTGGTGGGATTTAAATTCGCCACTGTCGAGGTCAATTAAATAGACTGTTTGCCTGGAAACTGCATTTATTAATACATGGTTAATAGCGGCTGCCACTTGTTCCATTCATATCTGGACCCACGTTTTAACAGTATGTATGAGTTAGTACCACATGGTGCATCACATTTAAACTGCTTTTCAATGCTGGCAACCACAATGCAGAATTCAGCTCACCCCTGTCGAATGCCAGCAGATGCATTGTCTGGTAAACAAGTCCCACCCTATACCTTCCTCTATAATTCAATTAATAAGTGTTGAGAGCTGTAGCATTTTTTGTGTTCACTGGATCTCATTCCCAATGAATCACACTATTCAAGCCTCCATGCCAAGCAGATGCAAAGCTTGCTCTAGGGATCAGAGCTCTCCAAATTCAGCGATTTTGAAAATGTATAGCAAACGTGTATTTTCCTTTTTTTAATTATATCTGGTACCTTTGCTTACTTTTAGGTAGTCCAGTGTTATACTGTTATAATCCTGTCCACCTATTCAATGCCTCGTTTCCTGTCATTAACCAACCATGCTTTGACCCCAAAGACTTTACTGATGTGAAATGAACTAGGAACTACACTTCGACTACCTGAAAGTACTGCATGCAAAATAAGAGGTTTCTTTATGCTTGTATAGACCAGGGTTTTCATTCAAGTACTACATTTTTTGTAAATTCTGCATTGTTTTCTTGTGCACATACATGTCACCACTAAGAGAAAGTGACTGAGACTGTAGCTAGAGAGCTCTCTATGTTGGAGGAGCTGTAAGCCAATGTATTGCCAGCTGTCTCATATTAGGGATGAGACGGGCTGGGTTTATATTTAATAAGCTACCAGGCTACAGCTCAGTCTACTGCCAGATCAGGCTACAATGGAGAGTAGATGATAAAACACAAGAAACACCAAATTGAAACAGAGTGAACCACATTGACAGGAGTGGCTGCAGTTCTTAAACATATTGACAGCTGGAAGCAAAAACTAAATGCAGATTGAAATTAAGTAAATTAACACTTCTACTCAATTTGTGAAATCAAAACCTACCAAGTAATGTTATAAATATAGTTTTAGGTGGTTTTCAATCCTTTCAGTTATAGATTTATTTATTTATTTATTTTTAAAAATCATTATTATATTTTTTCTTTCACCAAAAAAATATGTTTTCCCTCCCCGAAGAGGGAAACTTGGATAAATCTGAATTACAGACTACCTATTTTCCTGCCAAAGACGGATTTGTATATGTTTAGTTTAAAATAATGCATGTAGTTTAAATGTTTCTATTGGTACTAGATTTAAACTTCAGCACTGTTTCTCTTCTTCCTCCTCTGTGTACCAATTAACCTAGTAACACAAATGCATGTGTTTATAATTTTATACTGTATGCATAAAACAAACAAAAAACAGCAACAAATACAAAAGCAAGGATGAGAAAGCCAGTTGTGAAGAGCACCCTTTGTTCACTATTCACTCTATACATGCACACTGATGTTCTCACAGATAAAGCTAACCTCAGCCCCTGCAACTACAAAGAATGAGGGCTGAGCAGAGAGGCTTTGATGTCCGGGGGAGGGGCCGAGAGCAATTAGAAACAGCCTGCAGACACCTCCCACCAAGAGAGGGGTTTAGTGTGCCCCTGCGCTGATTAGCCCAGGCTGCTGCAATCAAAAGGGCTGGAGACAGAGTCTCTCTGATGTGAATCACCTACCTAATCCCAGACAGTTTCCACCCTGCTGCAGAGAGCCAGTGTTTAGAATTACCTTCTGCAATCTGGGCGTTCGGCCTATTCTTTACAGCTACACAGGCTTGACCTTGAAGATGCAAAATGTTCTCTTTTGCAGAACATCAGAGAGTTCCTCCTTTCACAAGCCTCATTAAAATGGGATTACCCAGGAGATGCTGTGTTGCAGTTGAAGGACCCACAATTGAATACCAGTTCAGATGTATTGCTGATGTAAGCATATAATAAACCATCAATCCTATTGCATGTCAATTAACCAAGGGTCATTACAAACACACAGACTCTCCTACATTCTCCGTTTCCATCTGCAAACTAAAACAGTGCTGCCCTAAAACTGAACAGAGTTCTTATAAAACTGAACCGCATGTGCAACTAAACAGGTGCAAGTGTGCGGTAATGGCAGTGCAGTGGACCTTATATCCCATGATGCACACTTCATTTTCTAATTCAGTCCCAGTTCAGCAATAATATCTTCAGGACAGGTAACCATGGCCATATATTTAAATGCTCTCCAGACATATACTTAGGCACTTAACACAAGTAAAGACCAATTACCTAGTAAGTAGTATTTTATTTTTATGTATAGACAATTGATTTGGATATTTTAAAACAGATTGTAAGATTCGCAGACAGTGTAATAATGTCCTCCAATATGACAATCGGAGATTTGATGTATGGGCTACAATTAATGTTACTGGTGCCAAGCAGGCCAGAGAGCATAGTTCAGGGCTAGCGTAGCACAAGATGAGCCCTGCAGATGGAAACGCACTAACTATGTGTGTGCTGGACACCAAGCAGTAGTTAGTTACATACAGAAGTGGCAGGCAGTTCTTTAGGGCCTGTGTCTGCAGGCAGCAAGGTCTTGGTTTGAACCAGAGTGTGCAGAACTGCAGCCAGAAAACAAAACAGGCAAACAAAACACAAGGAGTAAATCAGGGGGAAGGGAGAAATGCATTGATGTTTAAAGTGGTTAATACAAACAGGACTGGAGCATCACCGCATTACAGGAAGCAGAGTGCTACTCTCCACGTTAGGTAGAGGGGTCAAACACAGCCTCGAATACACATACAGGCAAGAGAGTACGAGAGTAAAATGAAACGACTCGAGTATGCTCCTTAAAATAAGACTCAGACCTGTCTATTTGTAATAATGAATTGGGATGTGATTTACTAACGGTGCGCTCAGTGAAAAGTTTCAATAAATTTTTATTCCATTTAGAATAACATTGTAAAATTTAGATAATGCTTCTGTTTAAACATAAGATTTAGTAAAGTGGGGGCTGATCCTTGTCGCTTGAATTGCTTGAAGAAACTATTCAAAAAGTGGATTTGGTCTACAGTTATGTTATAGTAATGTTTAGCATCACCCTATAGAATTAATGTGTTTTCTTCAGAAAGTCGAAAGAAACCGGCAAAATAATGTTACGCGAACATATTGAATTACATACCACTTTATAATTCTCCATATACTTAATGAAAAGCTGACAAAAATTGAAAAACATTCGAAATCTAACATGAAATACTGTATTGCCATTATGGCTTGCAATCTCATTTTGTAGTTTGTTTGAATACATGATGTTAAATGGCTATGGCTATAGGGTGGCAGAGCCCCCCATACCTCCCCGCGTCAGGCTCTCGGCTGCGTGGATGGCCTGGCCGCTCAGGTCGTTCACCACACTGTCCACAGAGGCCTGGTGCTTCAGAAAGAAGGGGCGGACCAGGCGCTTGTACAGGATCTGAGAGCCGTTCCAGGCAACTGGAGCCATGCACCAGAGCAGGAACACGCACTGAAAGAGGGGAGAGGAGAGAGAGATCAGTCACCACAGCTAGAACACGCACTGAGAGAGGGGAAAGGAGAGGAGAGAGAGATCAGTCACCACAGCTGGAACATGCACTGAGAGAGGGGAGAGGAGAGAGAGATCAGTCACCACAGCTGGAACATGCACTGAGAGAGGGGAGAGGAGAGAGAGATCAGTCACCACAGCTGGAACACGCACTGAGAGGGGAGAGGAGAGGAGAGAGAGAGATCAGTCACCACAGCTGGAACGAGCACTTCAAACACAACCTACACTGGCCAGCCCAACCTTCCCTCCAACAGGACCAGGCTTTGAGGTGGAGAGGCTAATAGCACTGAGAAACACAGGCAGGGAACTCAACTGAGGCTGCTATCCTTTCCACAGACCAGCCACCAGCCAGATTCAGGAGCATGCTGGCATGATTTATGTATTAGCAAAAGAAATTTAAAAGCAATAAATGCGATTCCTAATTGTGTACAAAAGATGCGTTGTGGATCAAAATTAAGATAACACTAAAATATGGAATGGCTCAAACTTCTACTCAAAATGAATTATACTCTACCTTATTATGTTTTTTAATGATTAGAAAAGCAGCCTGATAGATCCATCTTCAAGATACTCAATCAACGATATTATCTCATCCGGTCCTTTGCCTTACCTTCCCAGCATAGTAGAATGGGAACCAGTAGAGGAAGATGTCGGAGAAGAACTCGGCCACGCTGAAGATACCATACACCACCCAGTAAGTCAGCCACTTGGTGTCGTCCTCCTTGTTACTGCTCTCAATAGCCTTAATCCTGCGGGGTGACACGGCGCGTTACTGTACCACTGCACTGGCTTATCAACACACACACACTGCCCTCCCCAGCCAAACAAGGAGGGAGTCTGTGCTAGCGGTTCCCAAATCCACTGGGACCGCCAATAAGACAGCTTGGTTTTGTTTTGACGACTCAAAGATAGAGCCCTCCCAGTAAGGTTTCAAATGAATTAATCATTTCGCAGATGCTTTTATCCAAAGCGACCTAGAGACTAGGGGGTGAACTATGCATCACAACTGCTGCTGCAGAGTCACTTACAATAGGACCTCGGTTTTACGTCTGAGCCGAAGAGAATGTATTTATTTATTTAGTTTCAGTACCTTGTGCATCTATGGTGTGACAATATCAGGTCTGCATAGCTGAAAAAGCGTGTTGGAAAATACATACATTTTTTTTGTTTACATTTATGTTTTGCTTTCCAGCGCTACAGCAGAGCTTGCTGGTTACATTCCTGGGAAAGCAGGAGGATGAGCAGCATAACGAAGGCCGAAGGCTTTGATGAGGGAGGAATATTTTCAAAAGGGGCTTTTTATAACCTTCCTAAATATGTAAGGTAATACCTCCAGTAACGGAGTGGTTCTGCATATATCGCTCCACTACTTTAAAATAAATCAGGAGCTGTCTCAATGTGGCTTTGAGCTTGCTGCGAGAAGGCCTTGTTGTTTGCCCATCTGTCTGGGTTCCTGACTGCACTGAAATCATGCAAGACTGTGACCTTTTAAATCTGTCAGCCACACCAGTTCCAGCCAGCAGAGCTGAAAGGTATAACATTACATACAGTCAACCTTGGATAACTCGACACCTTCGCTTAATTCGACAGACAGTCTTCATCCCAGATTTTCTCCATATAAAATATATGCATCCTGCCTTTTCATTTTTTAATTTAACACCCTGCTTTACTCATAACTCGACTCTTATTACCGGAAGCGACGGGATAAAAACTATCAAAAACACTAGTGGGTAAGTCGACACTGTCGTTTCACGTGACTGAACTATACGCGACACACTTGTTTCGCTGGACTGGAAACGGATCATTCATTCATTCATTCATTCATTCTCAACTACCAAGGGTAGCTGGTTACACTATCAGTTCACAGTGAGCGAGAAGCGAAAAATGAGTTCCCATTCAACTGGTTTTAAAGCTCAGGTTATTCTGGATAACAAGCCTGTCAGCTGAACTGTCAAAGCGCGTGTTTTTACATGTGAGACAATCGACAATGCTTGATTTCTGTGAGAAACTGAGTTGTTTTATTGTTCCCCCAGAGTTAATTCTGTATATACTTTGTTAACTTTTGCTATTTAAGCTGTCAAATTAGACAGTACAAGCCAATAACTAAAAGTACAGTCAACAGTTTGTGGTTGGATTGTTTTTGTAAAAATAACGCTGTAGTTATTTTATGAATTCTTATTTCAATCAAACTATACGAGTTGTACTGGGTTTGTACAGTACTGTATACTGGAACTGGTTCATTCATTGCAGTGCTACCATTTTCACACAGTGGCTTGTGAAAGTATTGACCACCATTGGCATTTTTCCTATTTTGTTGCCTACAACCTGGAATTAAAATGGATTTTTTGGGGGGTTTTATCATTTGATTTACACAACATGCCTACCACTTTGAAGATGCAAAATATTTTTTATTGTGAAACAAACAAGAAATAAGACAAAAAAACAGAAAACTTGAGTGTGCATAAGTATTCACCCCCCCAAAGTCAATACTTTGTAGCGCCACCTTTTGCAGCAATTACAGCTGCAAGTCTCTTGGGGTATGTATCTATAAGCTTGGCACATCTGACCACTGGGATTTTTGCCCATTCTTCAAGGCAAAACTGCTCCAGCTCCTTCAAGTTGGATGGGTTCCGCTGGTGTACAGCAATCTTTAAGTCATACCACAGATTCTCAATTGGATTGAGGTCTGGGCTTTGACTAGGCCATTCCAAGACATTTAAATGTTTCCCCTTAAAACACTCGAGTGTTGCTTTAGCAGTATGCTTAGGGTCATTGTCCTGCTGGAAGGTGAACCTCCGTCCCAGTCTCAAATCTCTGGAAGATCTCAAGAATTTCCCTGTATTTAGCGCCATCCATCATTCCTTCAATTCTGACCAGATTCCCAGTCCCTGCCGATGAAAAACATCCCCACAGCATGATGCTGCCACCACCATGCTTCACTGTGGGGATGGTGTTCTCGGGGTGATGAGAGGTGTTGGGTTTGCGCCAGACATAGCATTTTCCTTGATGGCCAAAAAGCTAAATTTTAGTCTCATCTGACCAGAGTACCTTCTTCCATATGTTTGGGGAGTCTCCCACATGCCTTTTTGCGAACACCAAACATGTTTGCTTATTTTTTTCTTTAAGCAATGGCTTTTTTCTGGCCACTCTTCCGTAAAGCCCAGCTCTGTGGAGTGTACGGCTTAAAGTGGTCCTATGGACAGATACTCCAATCTCCGCTGTGGAGCTTTGCAGCTCCTTCAGGGTTTTCTTTGGTCTCTTTGTTGCCTCTCTGATTAATGCCCTCCTTGCCTAGTCCGTGAGTTTTGGTGGGCGGCCCTCTCTTGCCAGGTTTGTTGTGGTGCCATATTCTTTCCATTTTTTAATAGTGGCTTTAATGGTGCTCCGTGGGATGTTCAAAGTTTCGGATATTTTTTTATAACCCAACCCTGATCTGTACTTTTCCACAACTTTGTCCCTGACCTGTTTGGAGAGCTCCTTGGTCTTCATGGTGTCGCTTGCGTGGTGGTGCCCCTTGCTTAGTGGTACTGAGATCATGTGACAGATCATGTGACACTTAGATTGCACACAGGTGGACTTTATTTAACTAATTATGTGACTTCTGAAGGTAATTGGTTGCACCAGATCTTATTTAGAGGCTTAATAGCAAAGGGGGTGAATACATATGCACGCACCACTTTTCTGTTATTTATTTTTTAGAATTTTTTGAAACAAGTTATTTTTTTCATTTCACTTCACCAATTTGGACTATTTTGTGTATGTCCACTACATGAAATCCAAATAAAATCAATTTTAATTCCAGGTTGTAAGGCAACAAAATAGGAAAAATGCCAAGGGGGGGTCATTACTTTCACAAGCCACTGTAAGAACATTTAACTAAAAAATACTTGCAAATACTGTAAATGAGTTATATACAGTACCAGTCAAAAGTTTGAGTACACTTGCTGGAAACTAGGTTTTTTTCATAATTTACAATGTTTTACATCGTATAGTAAATACTTGAAAATGAAAACACATGTTACAATATACAAAACAAAACATAAGGCGTATCAAAGCAATGGTCAAGAAAATTGAAAATTGTCTCTAAATCTTGGATTCCTCAAAATAGCCACCCTTTGCCTTAATAACAGCCTCACAAACACAAGGCATTGGGTTAACAAGTTTGAGCAGGAAATCACCCAACATGTCTTCCCAGCTCTTCTGCAACAATTCCCAGAGATGTAGGGTACTTGTAGGTAGCTTTGCTTTGACTCTTCTGTCCAGTTCGTCCCATACAAGTTCTATGGGATTGAGGTCTGGAGACTGGGCAGGCCAGGTCATTCGATTGATTTGTCCTTCACTTTCCTTCTTCGCCAGATAGTTCTTGCACAACTTTGAAGTGTGTTTCGGGTCATTATCTTGCTGAAGAATGAAGGACTGCCTAACTAGCCATTATCCTGATGGAATGGCATGCCTCTGAAGTATGCTATGATAGCCATGCTGGTTGAGCTTGCCATGAACTTGGTAAAGATCACCAACTCTGTCACCAGCAAAGCAACCCAAGACCATGACATTGCCTCCTCCATGCTTGACAGTGGGAACCACACATGCAGAACTCATGCGCTCACCCTCTCTGCGTCTTACAAATACTCTGTGGTTGGACCCAAATATTTCAAATTTTGACTCATAAGAGACTTCCACTCCTCAAACGTCCAGTTTCTATGTTTTTTGGCCCAGGCAAGTCTCTTCCTCTTATTCTGCACTCTTAACAACTGATGTTGAAACATCTGTACTTCTAGTAGAATTTAGCTGAGCTTGTATTTCAGGGGCAGTTAATCGCCAGTTTCGCAGATTTGTAACTTGAATGAACTTGTTCTCTGATTCTAAGGTCACCCTTGGCCTGCCTGACCTTGTTCGGTCCTCATGAGTTCCAGGTTCTTCAAATCGTTTGATGGTCTTGGCCAAAGCAGTTACAGACACTTGCAAAGTTCTTGCGATTTCTCTTAAATTGACCCTCATTTTTTAAAAGTTTTTTTTCTTTGCTTCACTGAGCGAATTTTGCCATTTTCTGTTCGCTTACATTCCGGAATGACAAACTTGTGCCTATGCTACCTATATTTATAGTAATCATGGACCCTCACCTGTTAACAATAATTGGTGACAAAAGGTTAATTAGGTAACATGCTAGTTAACACAGAGAACATCTAACAAAGACACTTTTATACTCAGGCCAGTGTTCTAACACCGTGTTATACACATTTCAGACTTTTAACTGACTTGGGCTTCAGACTGAAATCCCCTTGTTTTGGGTGACTGTTTCATTGAAATTGACAAGATTTACATTTTCATTTAAAAATTAAATTTTTTAATGCAATTCACTTATGATTATCAGCTTATATAAGTACACGTATCATGTAATGAAATATTAAGTGTTTATAGACAAGTTTATACAGTTAAAAGCATAGATAATGAAAAACCTGGTTTCAAGCAGGTGTACTCAAACTTTTGATTGGTACTGTGTGTGTGTGTGTGTGTATATATATATATATATAATATATATATATATATATATATAGACACACACACTGTTTCTGTATTCAGGAGGTACGGACAATCTTTGAACAAGCTCAAAGCCAAGTAGAAAAACAAATACATCTTTCTAGTGGAGCACAGATTCCAAATAAAGAATGACTGACCAAGGCTGACCAAGGCTTTAAAAATCAATCTAGTGAGTCCAACACAGGAAGGAAATTGGTATTGAGAAGAGCAGACTAAGACTCACAAAGCCACAGTGTGGTTGAATTAATGTGAAGATCCTCAATAAAGGGAAATAAGCCAAGAAGATATTTCAGCACAAACATTAGGGTTAATAATAATGAGGCCTTGGTTAGCACTCCCTTTGACAGAAACCATAACCTGAGTTTATAGAAACATAAAGGAAAGCCAATACTTACGAGAAATAAGCTGGATACACAAACCCAATTAAATTACACAGCAGGGAAGCGCCATAACCGAAGATGAGATAGAGGCCGATGAACGACACACTTCCTGTAAAGAGACAAGCAATCCATTAGCATTCATTAGCAATCAAGCAGCGTCATCACAATCACTTCAACTTGCCATGTGTAGATTGTGTCTTGTTGTATTAGAGAAGTCGTGTAGTGCAGTTTGGGAGCGAGGAGGGAGGCTGAGATGACTCAAATGTGCAAAATGATTTCTGTAATAAGACACACCCTAACACAAAGTATTAACTTCTTAGAAATCACAAAAACTAATATTGTACTCAAACTACTGTTAAAGAAAAATATATACAGTTTTTTTTTCTTAATTTTAGAATGTTCTTTTTCAGAGTTTCAGAGACTTCACCCAGGAGCCACCAAAGCCAGTGCAGGCCCCCCACCCACCAAGTCTCTGACTTACTGCCTGCTGAAATCACACAGACTCCCCTCAATAACCCCAGTGCAAGCAGAGCCCTCTCCTGGAGGCTTATTATAGGCTCCCCTTGCACTCTGCTGCAACATGTCACTGAAGGACAACAGAGCTATACTTATCACAGAGTGCCACGCTGCAGAATACCCGACTCAGAGTGCATGTGTTCCCAGCGTGTCAGGTCTCTCACTGCAGTTGTTCTTGTTACACATGTAGTCCGAGTCACTCCAGATTTTCCTGTCCTAATTGTGTACAAAAGATGCGTAGGGGCTCAAATTAGGATATCACTAAAATATGGAATGGCTCAATCTGCTATCCAAAAACGAATATTACTGTACACCCTTCCATTCCATCTTTAATTATGATCTTAAATCAGAAAGCAGCCTGTTAGATTCACCTTCAAAACACTCAAATCAACAATGTTAAAGAAAAAGGGGTCAATTACCCCAAAGAGATAAGCCATTGCCGTGATTTATTAGAGCCTTTTACAGCACTGGGAATCACCCTGGCTTCATCAACCATGTGGTTAAACCACAATTGCCCCTAAAAACAGGTGACGATGAAATTCAATCCAAACCGACCACTAAATTAAGGGCCAACGTTTTGGCTGGTGCTTCAATAGCATGCTCGGATTTGTAACGAATATTTATTTCTACCTCGTTAAACAGCTTTGCAATATAAATGGACTAGTATGTAAAATGGGCTAAATCACGTTCTCTCTCTCACATGGCCAACTTAACCCACTGACAAAGCAGAGCCGTCAAGCCTTAAATTCCCATGCAAACACTACCTAATCATACCTGGTATCGATCCCACATCTCGCTAGCCTTTTCACTCTCTATAAATCCCTGATCAACATGCAATTGTCACGTCTTCAACACGTGTGGATCTCACATTATTTAGGTCATGTGAACTGGGTAAACAAGTTGGGCGCACCCACTATTCCACTGGAGGGCAAGATGGATTCTATTGTTTATTAACAAGAAAGAAACATCTCTGTGTATAAGCACTATTTGTATATGGAAATGATTTCCACAAACCAGTATTTCAACTAAAGCAAGTGTTTAATTATCCATTAAAAGCCTTCTGATAGATCAGCAGTTACTTCACAGTAAAGGACCTGCATACGACTCATTGCCCAAATTACACACACTCGTTTTGCAATAACAGATAAATAAGAAACTCTGTGAGGACAAAGCAAACTAATATTACAACAGGGCATGTAGGCGGTGTTCTTTCATGCTCATAGCCAGGAACTTCCTCTTTACTGAATACAAAACTTTATGCAAAATAGTCTCTGGCTGAGAGAACACCCCTCATAGGAAGCCTAGTGTTCTCTACGACCGAGTGGACCACCGAATACAACATGCCAAGGACAATCACGACAGGAATCAAGAAATACAAATGTATTTATTACCTATGTCATGACACACGTGCATCAGCATATGAAATGAACAGAATAAGAAAAAAGCAATGGGCAAGAATATGTTAATAAACTATAAAACAAACGAATGGACAAACTAACTTTTAATAAACTAACTGACCAACTAATGTTAATAAACTGACAAACTAAATTTTGGCTCAAACAGTAATTATGAAAACAAGAATGAATTTGAACACCATGGTTAAGTGGAGTGGGGTGGGGTGGAGTAGAGTGCAGTGCAGTGCAGTACAGTGGAATGCGGTGAGGTGGAGTGGAACGGGGTGCAGAGCAGTACAGTGGGGTGGAGCGCAGCGCAGTGGAGTGGAGTGGAATGCAGTGCAGTGCAGTGGAACGGAGTGCAGTGCAGTACAGTGGAGTGGGGAGGAGTGCAGTCGAGTGGAGTGCAGTGCGGTGGAGTGGAATGGGGTGCAGAGCAGTACAGTGGGGTGGAGCACAGCACAGTGGGGTGGAATGCAGTGCAGTGGAGTGGAACGGAGTGCAGTGCAGTACAGTGGGGTGGAACGGAGTGCAGCGCAGCACAGTGGGGTGGAATGCAGTGGAGTGGAACGGGGCGCAGTGCAGTGGGGTGGAGCGCAGTGGAGTGGAACGGGGCGCAGTGCAGTACAGCGGGGTGGAGAGCAGCGCAGTCGGAAGGAGTGCAGTACAGTGGGGTGGAGTGCAGTGGAGTGGAACGGGGCGCAGCGCAGTACAGTGCGGTGGAGCGCAGTGCAGCGGGGTGGAATGCAGTGCAGTGGAGTGGAATGCAAAGCAGTGGAACGGGGTGCAGAGCAGTACAGCGGGGTGGAGCGCAGTGCCGTTCGGAAGGAGTGCAGTACAGTGGGGTGGAGTGCAGTGCAGTACAATGGGGTGAAGTGCAGTGCATCGGGGTGGAGTGCAGTGCAGTGGAGGTTGACCGCCATGGCCCCTCCAGTCAAGGTCTTTGTTCCAATCATGTCTAATTATTACATTGAATTCTGTCTTGTTCTGTTACACAAGAGCTTTGTAGAGCTGTCTCTTTTGTGCGCGGTGAGCTGAGGACACCCTGGCCGACGGTGCACGTCCAATTGTTCTCCGCCCCTGGGTGCTCCTGTCGACGGTTGGCAGTGGAATAGCCTGGAGGCAACCTTCAGGCTATTGCACTACACACGGCACGCCTTTACCGGATCCAAGCTGTTCTGTGTATGGGATCTTCTGAGACAGCCTCCCCCCTATATACCATCAGCTGCAACTACAGCCAGGAGACCCCAAAATAATAGGTCTATCAATAGATAGTTATGCAAGGCAGTGGCACCTTATGTGGTGGCCGTGGGCTCAGTTTCACCACCCTCTCCTACAGTCCACAGGCTGAGATCAGTTTGCTTTTGAAACAGTCACCTGGGTATTTGTGGCTGTGCATTGGAGGGCAGTTTGATCTGGTCTCAGCAATGAGTCTGATAATGAGATGCAATGACACTCCTCCAGCTCCTGTACTATAGTCCCACATGGTTGGGAATGGGGGGCAGGAGCAGGGTAGGATCAAATGGGGCAATTAGGATGGATTCAATTTTAGGATTATGGTTGAATGCATAATTTACTGTTTTGAAAACATTAAAAGGAGATGTGGCTAAGCCCTGGCTATTACACCTTTAAAAACACACATTACACACAGGACTGGTTATTCTCTGTAACTTCTGTCACTTTGTTGGACAGAGAGAGTTCACATAATTTGAGCCATTTTTACTACTGAATTAGACGGCTGTCAAGTTTATACTAACACAAAGTGCACCCTGTGTCATAATGATAATATACACTAGACCGCAGGTTAAGAACAGACTGTGTTTTTTTTGTTTTTTTTCCTCGTCCAGTGAATGTTCTTTGCAATCTCCAAAACCACAGTCTGACCAGTCACATGACATCTGAACAGGTGGCGAAGACAAAGCGACTTTTGGATTGCGTGGATTATACTACAGTCAAAGCCTCTTAATCCTGACTATGAAAATGGCGTAGTACTATAGATGCGAAATTAACATCAACCGTATTATCCGTTACTGTGTAATGCAGTGTACTAGCATTACCTTAACGCAGAACAGCTGTGCTAAAACGCCTGTCTTTCCTAATGAGAAATCATACTTATTATATTTTTAATGGCATGCATGTAGAACAAAAGAAACTTTGAGTCGAGACGCTCCCAAAGACTGTTATGCAAAGCAGAAACGCACCGCTGCATGGGACTATTTACATTGAGCAGAGGCAAACTAAAATGATAATTACACATAACCCACATATGTGTCTATACTCCTCGCTGAGTTCCAAGGCGTGGGTAAATGTACGAAAAAAACGACAGATGTCGACTGCACAAACACATATCTAGGCAGGCTATGCCCGGATCTCACCTGTGGCGACATAACGCCTGTGGATTCCCGTTTTCTCCTCTATTTTGGCGAGACAGTCTGTTACAAAGTTCTTCTCGTTAAGAAACTTCTCAAAACGTTCTTTTAATTTGGTGAACATGCTTATAACAAACCCCAAACAAAACAAAGTTAATGACAGATACTGGCAGGTAAAAAAAATAATTAAACAGCTAGATAAATAAAAACGCGCCGGCGTGTTTATAATAGGACCTCCTGCAAAATCACCGATTCTGCTGACACGGTTTTGTTCAGCTTCACTGTCACAATCCGCTTTGCTTACTCGACCCGGTGACGCGCGAGTGGCCCCCCTCCACCTCCCACCCCCCCCCCACCGTAGGGAAACCTAACTGTCGACGACAATTGTTAACCACCGACTACCTGTGACTAGGCACCGACCGGGTAGGGGACATATCGACGTTCCGTCCACTTGAAGCTTTACCACGGTCAGTTAAGGATTACTATTCTGGTGAGCAAGCGGTGAACAAGAAACTGCTTGTAACACCCATTGTAATATTAATGCAGCAAAGCCCACACAAACATATAACTTTAACAGTCCGTCCACAATGTATCACTTTCTACCGCAAAAAGTCTAATTCTGACCTCCCTAATACAAAACCCCACACTTACAGAGTAGACATTTACCCTCTGCTTTCACCTGTACAGTTATAAACTTTATCCAAGGTCACTGTTGGAAAAAATACGTTTGCCTAATTTAATTTGGGATGCAGGTAGGAAATATAATTATGACGGGTGTTAAAAACTCCGAATTTAATAACAATTTATATGTCGTTTGCTTAACGCGGGTAGGACATTATAATAGCTGTTTTAAACTGATTGCCGTTCATAAAATGTAGAATAAATCTATGAACACTAATACAGACTACAAACGGCACACAACAGTAAGACTCGTAAGCTGTTCATTATGAGCAACGTATAGACAACGGAATATCGATATATATATAATATATATATATATATATATATATATATATATATATATATATATATATATATTTCTCAACATATCTGCAGTGTTTCTGAAACAGTAAACAGTAATATGTTGATCCGTAGCACTGAACTAGTTTGATTTTATGGTTATTTTCAGACATGTTCCTAAATTATAAAGTACCAAAAGTATCTCGAAAGGGGCGTGGTGTAACTAGGGGGCACAGAGCGTTGCTAAGACGCGGTTGTTTTCCTTTGCGAATTTAGTGGCTTTGACCACGTGCAGTGGAACGCTTTCAAAAGGCAACAGCTTGCAATGAAGTTCATGTTTTGCAAACCACTCGCAGTGTTAATTCTACACACGAAACAAAACTGACGTTTGTCGTGGTCGTTCAGAGTAAAAAATAACATGAAAAACTATACATAATGCCGTGTTGCTTAGTGATACGGTTCTACGAGGGAATGAACACGGTACTGTTTCCTACAAGTTCTGCATAATGAACATGATTAGATTGCTATTTTTTGTTCATATAAGTAAAGTATATCTTGAAAAAAAAATCTACTACACGAATAGCTGGGCTGCCCACATTGTCGGCTCGCCCGAGGAGGCTTACAAGATTGCAGAGAGACACGGATTTATCAGCCTGGGCAAGGTAAAAACGCTCTCTTAAAAACGATGCGGTTTGACAGGTTGGATAACCACAATTACTCCGGAGGTATTTGAGTGTATGTTGCTCGGCAATGGTTTAATGCGTGGCTTGCAAGAGGGAAATGGACCTTATATTACAGAATACCTGTCAGGCATACCATTTACATAGCAAAGTAATACACAGCATGTGTTGCATAACACACACCAACAGGCATATAGAGGATTCAAAGAGCTGTATATTATAAAACAATGTCAAGAACCTCACCTGTCCTTCACTTCCATTGGCTGCGCACATCTCAAACATGCAGTTTTGAAAGAAACAAAAAAGGGTCAATAAGAAGTAAGAAAAACCATAATGAGCCCTCATTTAAGAATTGCTGGAAATATATGGGGATACGCCATTCTTGACCACCACAGTGACATTAAACCCCACTTGTGTTGCAGATTTTTCCAGATGATAATTACTACCACCTGAAGCACAGGGCAGTAGCTCAGACGTCTCTCAGGGAGCACAGCAGCCACAATGTGCGATTGAAAAAGCACCCAAGGGTAAATCTGAGACACACTAGTGACTGTAAAACACAGGCGTGGTCTTAAACCACGTTAGTCACGTCCACTTGATCAGCATCCAGAATACAATAGAATCTTTCACATCCTCATTTGCATTATCCTAGATGGAATAGTTCACAAGGTGGTATACGCTGTGTTCCAAATACCTGATACCAGACTCATGTTCGACTCTGTCCAGGATCTATATAAGCTGAAGCCATATCTCTCCACAGGTTCGCTGGTTTGAGCAGCAGACTGTAAAAGTCCGGAAGAGAAGAGATTCTATCAACCAGAAGACCGACCCCATGTTCAATCAGCAGTGGTACCTGGTGTGTTACTAGCTTCACACTTTATCCAGTCCAGAGGCTGGACCTAAAGAACTGAGAAAAAACCATGTCAGGTCTTCTGAGCATTCCGGCTGGTGTTAGTAAAGTCTGGAGACGATTCCTGGAGACGATTCCTGGGGACGGTTCCTGTGAATGCTGATAATGAGTGGTGTCCCTCTTTTTTCACAGAGCAAAGGCTTTAATCTGAATGTGCTGTCTGCCTGGGAGCGAGGCTATTCAGGGAGGGGGGTTGTGGTCACAATACTGGACGATGGTATTGAGAAGAATCACCCTGACCTCGCTGCTAATTATGTGAGTGTCCAGCCAACTGTTTCAATTACTGCCTATTTATTATTATTATTATTATTAATAATAATAATAATAATAATAATAATAATAATAATAATAATAATATGTCTGTTTTGACAGATTTAATAAAGTCCTTCATTCATGAATCTTTTCTAATAAAAAAAGAATGAATATCAAAGTTTCCTGAATTAATCAAATGGGAAGGGCTATAGTCTCTAAACTTTAATTCATGGGTAATGTCTAATGATAAATTAAATAAACTTTACTTCAGTGTTATAGTCAGTGTGTGAGCCTCTTCATTACTAGTGCTTACAGATCCAATCCTTTTTCTACTCTTGCACTGCACAGTAGTGTGAGTTTAACTAGGCGTTTATCTTGATTGTTTGAAGGGCTCTGCCTATTGCAGTTAGCTTTTTCTGTTATGTATAACTGCATCATTACATCACTGCTGCATTGCTGCTGCAGATCATTTAATAAGGTGTATGACACAGAGAACCTAGAGAATCAGCTCTTAGTAAATTGTGTGAGACTAATGAGAAACACTGCTCTTTATCTCCAGGACCCTGATGCTAGCTATGACATCAATGACAATGATCCGGACCCCCAGCCTCGTTACACAGACAACGATGAGAACCGGTAAGGTGGGGTTCCATGGGCCTGTCCCGTGACTGCATCCCCCGGCCAGGACAGTGACTTGGGAGGGACAGGAAGACGCACCGGTCTGATGTTAGTGGTTTGATTGAGTAATCAGCGCTTATTAGTGACCATTTGATTGGATATTTACATGTGGTTCAGGGAAAGGGGCTCGTCCTGTAAATATCGCACCGTTTCTATCCAATAAGTTGCTTTGAAAATGAGCCATTCTTTTTGAAGCCATCGCAGCTAGTTGATGTCATCAGCATCTTTTCATGTGGGTAAGTGAAGCCTGTGCAACGTGATTCCTCTCATATAAAAAAGAAACCCTCAGCGGGTTTATTAATAAGAATCTGGAGCTGCAATCTGTGCTTCACAGGCACGGGACACGCTGCGCTGGGGAGGTCGCTGCTGTCGCCAACAACGGCGTGTGTGGAGTCGGGGTGGCGTTCCGCGCTGGCATTGGAGGTACAGGACAGACAGCCTTACACGTCGCAGGGTTCCTTTTTGAAGAAGCTAGGAATTAAAGACAGGAGTCACCCCAGGGATGGAAATAAGACCCCTATTGCATAGCAGTTTGATCCATTCCTGGTTTTACTATGAGTTTAATAAAACATACCTGAGCTTGTTACCCATACACTGTGGCTAATCAAGCTCGCAATATAACCTGAAGTGGGTGAACATACAAGATCCTGCCTGGGTTTGTTGTTGATTTAACAGCCAATTTATAATGGCATGAAAATGTTTCTTGAGCATCCCTCTCCCTAGATGATATCAGTTATATCAGCTACAACCATAGAGATTCAGATTCCTCCCTTCACTGCAGCCTCTTGGTCCTACACAGTAGCAGCCGTGACTGGTTATTTGCACTGGATTCCTACAGCATGCAAACCCCAGCTTGCTCACCGGTGATGTCTGTCCCCTCGGCAGGTGTGCGCATGCTAGACGGCCATGTGACTGACATTGTGGAGGCTCGCTCCCTCAGCTTGAACCCTCAGCACATCCACATCTACAGCGCCTCCTGGGGGCCAGAGGACAACGGCAAGACCGTGGACGGGCCAGGCAGGCTGGCTAGAGAGGCTTTCCTCCGGGGCATCACTTACGTGCGTACCCCATCCTCCAGCACTCCTGTCTAGTTTGAAAGTGTGGCAGCCAGGACCCTAAACCCTTCCTTGCCGAGCTAAACAGATCCTGCTCTGCAACCAGTTCTATTAAAGGGATATTCTATTAAAGAGATTATTATATATGACAGGCTGGTTTCACAGACTCAGGATTGCATTAATCTTGGACATGTTACCTTAAGTCTGTGAAACTAGTCGTATATACCTGCACGTTTTTCTAATATTTAATTTCCTACCTGTTTATGGTCCTTTAATGTGTGCTTAGATATTTATTAGCCATGCCTGCTAACTATTCCAGCAACATTTCATTCTTAAAAGCAGCGAGGTGGGGAAGCATATCATGGTTGCACACAGGCTTCGGTGCACAATGCTTCCCCTATGAGCTTTGGTGCAGGCGTACCAAGAGGAGTCTTTTCAGTGTTTGCTAGAGTAGTTAGTAGGCATGGCAGTGTGAGATGATTAAGATGGCAGGATTTGGACCCGGCGTGGCTGCTGTTGTTTCTTACAGGGGCGGGGCGGCCTGGGCTCCATCTTCCTTTGGGCCTCAGGGAACGGGGGGTTCCGCTACGACAACTGCAACTGCGACGGCTACACCAACAGCATGTACACGCTGTCTGTGGGCAGTGCCACTCAAAGGGGAACCGTGCCCTGGTACAGCGAAGCCTGCTCCTCCACCCTCACCACCACCTACAGCAGTGGCAGCCAGCACGACCGCAAGATCGTAAGAGACACGAGAGGCAGGGTGGCTTTTAGAGGGCGTTCAGTGCCCTTTGTTTTGAAAGGGGGAGAACACTTTTCTAACTAGTGAATGTGATTCAAGGTCTTGAATGCAGTGGGTGCATTAAGTAACTGATGAATGAACCCATTGTTATTTTTTCCATAAAAGGTATTGACTCTCTCAACACAGCAGATCAGTGGCTGGGTCTGGGTAGATTGCCCCATTGATCCTGCGTCTTGTTTCATAGATCACCACGGACATTCGGCAGCGCTGCACAGATCAGCACACAGGGACCTCTGCGTCTGCCCCGCTGGCTGCTGGGATTGTTGCTCTGGCACTGGAGGCAAAGTAATGATTCTTCTTGGAGAAACGCAGCTGCTAGATATTATACACTCTGGGATCCACAATCCTACCTTTGTTAAAGTCATGTAGCTAACAGCATAATTACATACATCTTAGCCATGTTGCACATCCATTAGTACATACGTCTCAAATGTGCAGTTTTGAAAGAAACACACGTTACAGCACACAGGTATTTTCATTTTAGAACAGGAAGTTAAATGAAACTTCTTTGTCTTATTCTTGGGTTATCTGTTTGTACTTGTACTCCCTGAGCCATTTCAGCTCAGCAATGCGGGTCAAAATATGTTACTGGCTGAAACGCATATCAGTTAGTAGGAGAAGCAGCTGATTGGTTATTGACAGGAAAGAAGCCAGTGAAGGGGTGGGGACAAATTCACTCTCCGGGTGAAATGACCCAAGAAATACAGAAAGAGTTTTAACCTAGTGTAGTAACACATTGCAGGACTGAGGGGTGCTGGCATCAAAATAAATTACAGACATTCACCTTCAATCGTGTGTGATGGGTTAGGGCAGTTTTCTGGCAACGCTGTTGTGCATCCAATCAGAGTGCAGCCTGCGTGACAGATCTTTGTTTCCTCTCCAGCCCCACTCTGACCTGGAGGGACATGCAGCACCTGGTGATCCGAGCCTCCCGGCCAGCAGAGCTGCAGGCCAGTGACTGGGTCACCAACGGAGTGGGGCGCCCTGGTGAGTAAAGGGGCAGGAGGGGCTGGGGCTCTTAACACAGCACTGATACCAGAAGAATTACCACTGCAACCCCTCTGAGGTCAAACCTTGTTTACAATCATGTTTATTCCCATTGGAACACCGTAGATCACTTCCTGCACTGTAGGGCAGTTTTGCTCTAGCGTGGCCTATTTAGCACAAGAGATTTAGACTAATGCTGTATTTGAAGAACTAGGTCTTAAATAGACTGAGACGATAGCTTTACTGTAAGTCTCTCGTTCCAGAGCAGAGGGGCTGGCTGGAGGGCAGTAGCCCACAATTCCCTTTCTTTCTCTGTTTTAGTTAGCCACCATTACGGGTACGGTCTGTTGGATGCTGGGAAGCTGGTGGACCTGGCCAGGAATTGGGAGGCGGTTCGACCTCAGAGGAAGTGCTTCATCGAGGTGGTCAGAACCCCCCTGTGAGAACATGCATTACCCGTGTCTGACAGGCGCAGCTGAGTAGGGGCTGGATGTCTGCTCTGAATGTAAAAACTGTACATCACCAGGAAAAAAGTACAAATACCTTGTAGAGTGTTAGCAGGGTTTCAACTGGTGGCCACCAGGTCCACATGAGGAGCAGTAAAGAGAAACTAAGCGCTAGACACCAAGGGCTTCATGTGGACATTTTGTATCTTAATTTATTGTGAGAACTTGACCATCATCACACTGTCATCTAAGTAAAACTAATGTGATTCAGAAGGTGTTTTATTTCACTTGAAATCACAACACACTGTCATCTAACCTATTGCATTCCCCTGTGAGTGGGGTAATGAGTGAGCATGCCTGTTTCCAGTGTCCCCAGTATTGTCCCCATGCTGAGTGAGTGTGTCTGTCCCCAGTACTGTCCCCATGCTGAGTGAGTGTGTCTGTCCCCAGTACTGTCCCCATGCTGAGTGAGTGTGTCTGTCCCCAGTGCTGTCCCCATGCTGAGTGAGTGTCTGTCCCCAGTACTGTCCCCATGGTGAGTGAGTGTCTGTCCCCAGTACTGTCCCCATGCTGAGTGTGTCTGTCCCCAGTACTGTCCCCATGCTGAGTGAGTGTCTGTCCCCAGTACTGTCCCCATGGTGAGTGAGTGTCTGTCCCCAGTACTGTCCCCATGCTGAGTGTGTCTGTCCCCAGTACTGTCCCCCTGCTGAGTGAGTGTTTGTCCCGCAGGACGATCCCGGGGAGGCTGGTGATTAGCAGGAACGTGTCGGCGTGCGCAGGGACTCCAGACTGGATCCGCTCCCTGGAACACACGCAGGCACGCCTCTCCCTGACCTACAGCCGGCGGGGAGACCTGTCCATCACACTGACCAGCCCACGAGGGACGCGCTCCACTCTCGTCGAGATCAGGTAGCGGGAAGGGGGGGGGGGGGGGGCACACACATCGAAGATCTATTCATCAGTGGATATAATGAGTCCCAGCATCTGTTTCCCTGCGACTGCATCAGCAAACAGAGGTCTTCATAATGTTGTGGTGTGTATGCAGGATTTCTCAGTTACCCACATTACCCAGCATGCAGTGGGGTTCTGGTGGAAATAAACAGTCAAAATGACTACTGTGTGGCTCCAATGACCTACAGTGCAATAAGGAACCAGACTCAAAAAATGCTGCATTTGGATCTCAATAATATTACTCTATAAAGCTATGGAGGGTGGTGCTCAGAAAATAGTGTTAATTCAAACCCAGGGAGGATCTTGTATTTCCAGATGACAAAAAGGGGAAGGTTTAAAAGTGGTGAACCACACACTTTATACTTCAGTAGTCCATTTGGCTATTACAACAGGAAAAAAAAGGCACTCTCTACTAGATTTTGATTTCCGAACTCTCCATAGCTTGTTGAAGCCGGGACCCTGCCACGCGCCAGGCACTGTAGGCGACTGTGAAAACGTGTATTGACTGTGCGTTTCTCCTCTCAGGCCGTTTGACATGTCGACTCTGGGCTATAGTGACTGGTCTTTCATGACGACACACTCCTGGGACGAGGACCCCAGGGGCCTGTGGACCCTGGAGCTGCTGAACAAGGGGGATTACAGGAACACAGGTAGGGGGCTGGAGCACAGCTTCAAACACAAACACATGGAAACAAATAGCTGTCTGCAACAAATCCTGATTGCTTACAAATAGGTGTGTGGCAAATTCTATTGTGATTTCTAAAATCTTTGTATTAATTATAATAGGTTATACTTACCGTCATCATTGTTTTCTGAAGCAGATTCAATTGGAGACAATTGAATACATTATAGAATGGCACTGAGAAGAGATCAAACCGTTTCAGAATGCATTAGGAGTTTTTTCGTTCCCAGTTGGGATGTCAGTGCAGAGGGATTGTTATTCGGGGGGGCTGATACTCGTACTCTAAGTGTTTATCAGCAGGTGTCCAATAAATCAATTCATCTTGTGTTGATTGCAAAACAAACACAAGCTGTCCTTCCCTCACGCTTACAACTGAGTACCAATCAATAAAAATTGACTACTGCAAAAGCTGATTGGAAGATTATTTTCCTCTGATCTGGGGCACTGACATTTTTTAGTAGCGCACTGTGTACAAAGACCGTAAACTGACTTTTCATTGCCAAGTTAATTGCCATTGATTGACACTTCATTGCAAACTGAGGGAAGGACAGCTTTTGTTTGTTTTGAAATCAACACATTAAGGAATGGGTTTATTGGATACCTGCCGATAAACACGTCTTAAAGGCAACAGCGACTGCGGGTAACGAGTATTCTGTACACCCCTGATTCTAATCCCCACCCCCCCCACCCCCCAGGCATCCTGACACGCTTCCTGCTGGAGCTGTACGGGACGGACGAGAATGTGATGGCCCGCCGTGTGGAGAGCAGCGTGGTGCACGATTGCAAGGTCTGGAGTCTGCAGGGGGGCTGCAGAGGTGAGCCACAGCAACAGTGCTGGGGGTCCTGCACAAGAGCAGGATGAGCCACCCTTGTACTGCAGTGTATAGCGGTATGAAAATCAGCAGCAGTATATAACCATGCTGCCAAAAGACTGAAGTGTCAAAAAGTCACGAAGAACAAGGACTCAGTAACCCAGCTCTGGCCAAAAGTTTTGCATCACCTAAAACTTTAGGATGAGACATCACTTAAAAAAAAAAACAAAAAAAACAATATGAACATAGTTGAGATCTTTTATTTAACATCATGTAGTCAAAGAAATTACAAACTGATATAACAAAAGTCTAATGAAAACCATTATAATAGCACAGTATTAAATGTTAGATTTTGAACAGGTTTGATTCGACTTTATGAAGCAAAATGTGTTAATTATATAACGTGATGCAGATATAAGATATGTGCCAAAATAAATGATATAATATTGTTTATATATATATATATATCGTTGATATATTATATAAATTATATAATATATATATATATATATATACATTTTTGGCCACTTTTCTCTTTCTCTTCTGTTTCCTAGAATGCCAGCACCCCTTGTATGTCTTCAACCACCTCTGCCTGGTCTCCTGCCCTCCCCACCACTACGAGTGGACCCAGATCCTCAACAGCACCCCGATCCGGTTGTGTCGTGCCTGTCACCCCACCTGCTACACTTGTCGGGGTAGCGGAGCCCACAACTGCACGGGCTGCCCGTCCTTCTCCGCCTTCGACTCCGAGAAGGGCGGCTGCCTCCCGCCTGTGTACCCAAAATACCTGGACATGCAGGAAGAGGCTGTGTCCACAGGGGGGCTGCAGCGCATGGCAGCCGTGGCAGGGATCATCGTGGGCATTCCCCTGGCGACCTTCTGCCTGATGTGGGCAGCTTCCTGGCTGCTGGCCCGCCTCCCCGCTCCCTCCAGCGCCCTGCCAGCCAGCGAGGTGGGCGGAGGCACGGAGATGGTGCGGCTGCACATCCCCAGCGAGGACGAGGCAGGGGGCAGTGAGAGCGAGGCGCTCAACCTGGGGGTCCAGAGGGACATTTGAGGGGCTCCTGCAGGAGATCATCATGCAGGAGCCAGGGCCACTGCTCACAGAAACATTTACTCTCAAACTCATACAGGAGCAGATATAAAAAACTTCTAGTCTTTATATGTGGATTTATGGAAGATGCAAATGCATGAAAGCACCTTATGAAGATACAATTTTTCCCTCATATAAAGCAACAGAAAAAAATTGAAACATTTTCATTGGAAAATATTGTGACCAAAAACAATGATTTTTTTTTCTGTCCTTTATCACTGAATGTAAGAACCCAAAATGTGATGAGATAAAAAAAAGGCTATTCCCTAAAGAGGGAGCAGGGAAACATTACTTTTACTAAGGCTATATACACATTAACCGAAATCTATTCTTGCAGCAATTTTTAAAGTGTATTTATATATTGAAACACTTTAACTGGGTAAATGATTCCTGAAAAGAAAGGAGGACAGGACCTAGCAAAACTACAGCATGACAACAAAGGCACTGCAAGCAAAACACAGTTAGTTTAGCAGCCTCCCAGGGGCATGCAATGGGCTTAATGTGTACAGTGTTTTAAATTTGGACTGCGCTGTACTATATTCAATTGCTTTTAATTTGGTCTCTTAATAAAGTGTTTATGTTGTATGCTGCTTTGTGCATAATCTGATTGCTCCTTATAACTCCAGTCGACCCCCACTGTGGTCTTCAATAGGACTGACACACTGGCACTACAATGGCTCTGTACTAAGGTGCAAGGATAGCTCCTGGAAAGCTGCTGTGTATGAGCCATTGCTATAATTGCACCACCGTGCTATGTTTAGACAAACCAGTTATGGCTTGATTGAGATCCGAAATATATATTTTTTTCTCAAACAACAAAACATCTGACAATATACTCTATACACATTTACACATGTATCTGCATTTACTGAGGTCTCAAGTAACAATCCTGTTTGAAATAAAAAACTGAAAGAAGCATTTGTATAAAACAACATTTTAAAACATACATAGTGAACGATTGAGGCAGCACATTACATATTAGAACTGCATCTCAGCCCATGTGTCAAACCATCATAATTAAGCAATGTGACGAGAATTTATGACTTTTGCCACTATTTTGTTATTCATCGGAGACCAAAAAAACAAAAGCGTTGGATCCATATAGTATAAAAAATAACCAATAGAGCTCAAGTGAACGACTTGAGGTGATAACAGAATCTTGGGGTTCTGGTGAATTCATTATGAACCTCCAGCAGTGCTCTCCTGGTTTATGATGTCACCAGAACCCTTTGATGCATTTCTAGCCTTATAGTTCACTTCAGCCCGTCTATTTTCTATATGTAAATAACTAACAACTGTGAGAGAATTGACTTCCAATATCCTCAGTACATTTTGTTTGGTACTTTAGCAGTCTGGAGACGTGGATCAAGGGCACACTCTAGTGTCAGCCGCCGAGTATTGCAAGGCCAGGTGTGGGTGTGGTATATGAGAAGGCTTCTCCCTGGGGGACAGGGAACAGGTGATTGAGCCCCAGCTCAAAGAGACAGAACAGGTTGAAGGCAGCCATCGCCAAGAGGGGGAAGAAGGTGAGCCCTGAGCTGAAGCCCCGCAGGGAGCTGCAGAGATGGAGAGAGAGCCAGTACAGCAACCTGGGGAGAGAGCAGAGACCCTGCTGCTTTACAATACAGAGGCTTCGCACACACCTGCCAGTTCAGTGACGTTACACACCTCCTTAACATCTGGCTGGGCAAAAGTGTTTTTATCAATTTACATGTGGATCTAGCTGTGTAGTTTAATTTGTATAATTTGTGAAATAGCTTTAATTGTCATTGTATTACACATGATAAAGTGACCTTTCACTAGTAACAGTGTCATGTGGATCCTTTGAAATCAGGAAGTATTGGAAAGGAGCTGGCAATTAGGATTGTAATACAAAAAAATGATTTAAATTCAGTGCTGGCGCACAGCACTCAGAATCCTTCAGGATGATTGTAACCATCATGAAAAGGAAAAGGGGTAACGAAAGAAAAGGACTGCTGAAACGCTTCACCCGTCGCAGAACTCACCTCCCAACTCCGAACACGCCTGCCAGGGTGGGCACGGCCCTCAACTGCTCCTGCTTCAGGAAAGTCGCCATAATAACCAGGTTGAGGGCATAGAGGAGGAGCTGCTCCACGGAGGCGGAGACAAATAGCTGCTCGAGGGCGAGGCCTCGTGGACACGCCCCCAGGGGGTGGAGAGCAGGGGAGCAGAGTCTAGACACAGCGGCTGTCAGCACACCTGTCAGGGGAGCAGACAGACTGGGAGTGGGTGTATCCTGCAATAAACCTGCCAATCACAGCCCAGCTGCAGCAGGGATAAACCTTGAAACAGGCACAAGCCAAACTTGACTTATTATATGCCCAAAACACAGTCTGTGAAAAACCCTTATGTTCACCATGTAGACAGAGCATTGTAGAATGAGCCCTGATAGATTCAATGACAAAAAGAAGACTTCTAGTCAAAATGTTGGTTATGGACTCTATTAAGTTTCTTTAGTATTTCTAAATTCAGCACTACTGCATGTGTAATAGTTAGGGTTAGGGGTCCCTAAGAATGAGTATGGGAATTTACCAGGGAAAAGGGATCTTCAAGGGATCTTCTGGAAACACAAGCCTTTCCATTCCCTCTAACAGAGGCTCTGATCTGCAGTTCAATATGTAAACTCTTCAGGCAGCCGTAAAATGTATAAGCTGCCTCTGGGGGCCTCAAACTTTTCTTTTACTTTTTTGTCTCGAGAGGAATTATCTAATTGCTTTGAACCTGGTTGTTTTGGCCTTGCCCCTTTGATTCCATCCCCTCAGCATTCACTTAGAACACAGGAGGCAGGAAATTACACAGGTACGCATTGCAGGAATTTATAAAAAGTAATGGAAAGCATCTTTGGGTGGCTTTTCCCAATAAACTTTTAAACACGTTCAACACTAAGGTTTATATTTCAGGACATTAAACGTAAAAAAAAATGTTTACAGGTTTATTTCACTCATGCAAAAAAATTCATTTACAACTATAAAACTTTGTTTGGATTACTGGATGTCTAATTGTTTTACCCTACTCTACTTTCCCAGTCTCTCAGCCACGCTGCTGCTCAGTGCCCCAGACGAGTCCCGGCCCCCCCCCCCCCACCACCCCACCTCGTTTTAAATTAAAAGCGTCGCATAGGGAGAGATCTTTCTTATTGCAAAGCGCTTCTGATTGTTTTTGTTGGTCAAGCCAATTTTCAAAAGTTACCAATGACCTCAATTACATTGGATTCCAAAAGCATTCCTGGCTATAAATACCATTGTTATTATTATTATTATTATTATTATTATTATTATTATTATTATTTTGATAATACTGTTATGATAATTCTGCACCTTGAAACCAGTTTGTAAAACTCAACCTCAACTCATTTCCAGTATCAAACTGGGGCTGCAGCTGTTTCCATTTACAATCTACAGTTCAATCTAACAGGATATCACACAAAAGTCTTAGATCACTTGTCTGAATTTTATGATTGCTATTTATAAATTAATTAACCAACTTCCAGCATTTCCCCAACAGTATAATATATCCACAGCCTTCCTATTCTGCCTATTTGTTTTCTGTACTCTGAGATTTAAACCTGCTTCCCTCATTAGGTAACTCCCCCCATCAGAGTAGAGAGATGGAGTTCTGCCAGCCTGCATTCCTAACTGGGGCTGACTGAGAGTCCCAATTGAAATGGACTGGATCTCAATCTGCTGCTAATGGATTCTTATTTCAATCGCAGATGCAAAGGTATCTTAACTTACCCAGGATGATGGGGGCTGCTGAAGCCATGCAGCAGCGAAAGGTGAACGTGATTCGGCTGGTCAGGTCTGGGCAGAGCGGCGGGTCAAAGGGCAGGTAGAAGTAGAGTCCGTAGAGCATGGCGGGGAGGAGCAGCAGCGAAGCACAGACTGAGGAGACCGCTCTGAGCCGGGCACTCCGGCAACACCCACAGCGCCCCCTGTCTGAGGCTTGCAGAGTCACAAGGTAGGGCTGATCTTCAGGCTGCCCCTGGGAACCATGGGAAACAAGCTCTATGGTCTCGGCGTGAGGGGACGGCCTCAGGAATGGCTGTTCCTCATCCCTTGTAGCTTCCTGATTGGTCAGTTCAAACTGATTCAGATTCAGCGCCTGTGGGCGATTTTCTTCTGTCCCATTCGGAATTCCCCCCTGGGACTGAGGGACAGTCCCGTCTCTATAGCCATCTGTCCTGACAGTATCCAGGAAGGATGTTTCGCTCGTTACTGTGACGACCACTAGCCCCTCCTTTTCCTCTTGCGCCACAGATGTTTCAGAGCACTCCCTTTTATTTGATATTGAATGTCTCCCTTGGTACAAGCCAAATAAAAAATTAAAAATGTTTTACTGTGTTGAAAGGGGGACAGTTTATTGGTTACAGTCAGTGTAGAAATCAGTAAAAATAAAACACAGAACAAAAGGCGAGTGTTTCAGAGGGACAGGTTATTTGGTTACACTCTGGTGTACCAGCTGCTGAAAAATGATCAACAAACTGATTCTAAATAAGGAGAGGAAAACATGAGAACTGGGATATTTCAGACACTCACCAGGGAGCTCTATAAGTTGTTGCTTAACAGTTTAAGAATTTTAATTGGTCTTTTTTATTTATTTATTTTAGAAAAACAATAATGTGCTTTCAATGTTTTTGAGAAGAATAAGAACACTCACTTCCCAGCGTGCACGCTGTTTCGGGCCCTTCCTCTCTCACCCCCCCTGATGGTGGCTCCAGGGAGGTGCGGGTCCCCAGTGAGGAGAGGGACAGGTAGTTGAGCTCCTCCACAGAGGACTCGGGGCTGTCAGAGACGGGCGCCAGTGAGATCTGGGTGTCCAGGTCCAGAAAGGGCGAAAAGGACAGGCGGGCAGGGTCAATGTCTTGCAGCTGGTTGATGATGTCACTGATGGACTCCTTGACGATGTCAAACTCCTTCAGCTCCTGATGGCTGGCGGGCATGTGGGCTGCTGATGTCATGGTTTCGGGGGTAGTTGGGCTGGAGGGAACAAACAAAAAGCATTCCAAAAGTACACACTGCTCAGATGCAAAAAGGACCAGGTCCGTATTTATTCAGATGCAAAAAGGACCAGGTCCGTATTTATTCACACAATAGAATGTATTAATGGTTGCATGAAAAACAAGGAAAAGAAATGCAATACTGATGTCTGAACTACAGAACACACGTTCTACTGTACAGAAGAGGGGTTAGCTGCCTTTCTTTAATAGGGGATTCTGATAAGGGATTTTTTTAATTTTTTTATTTTTACTGTTAAATGGTACAAATAATCCTCTTGTTTTCCAGCTAATTCTACATAATATTGGAATGTATGTTTAAATTCTGAAAGAATATTCCAACATAAAAAAAAAAACATGTTGGTCCCAGCACTATGTCCAGTAGGGTATGACCTTTATACCCAATATTATGACATTATTGGTCAAACAAATACAAGGGACAGGTTCAACAAGCAAATCATTTCAGCTCTCTAATTGCAGTGATTATTGTGTAGTTGTGTTATGAAAGCCTATCAGATTAATGTATTGGACTGCTTCCCTGGGGTTCTATTTCTGCAGACTGAAGTGCTGTGCAGCTGGTAAGTCCTGCAGTCTCACAGCACATTGTTCCACTGGGGGCAGTCCTGAATGTTAAACACACCGATGGAATTTCACGCCTCTGCAGACATGTGGGTTATATAACCTCGTCCCAACATACAGGGGAACAGAAGGGAGGGGGAGTCGCGGAGACCTCTCGAACCTGACCACTTCCAGCTCCTCTATCTTCACTGCAAACTTCTCTTCTGAAGAGAATTTGGCCAGTATAACCGGCAGTCTTCTTTAAAACACTTGGTATCATTTGCTGGATATTTCTTACAAATAACCAATTCTAGGCTTGATAATATTACAGTTACCAACTATCTGCCTTTAACAGCAGCATAGAGTTCTTCTCTCTCTCTCTCTCTATCTGCCTCACACATCAAAAACAAGACATATTGAAAGGGACCTTGCAGTAAAATACAGTAATTGGACAATTATTGTCAAAAAGACCTTGTTACAAATTAACCAAATGTGTTAATTATTAAATCGTGAAATATACATGGAGCACTGTACTTTATGGTTTAAAGTTAATAAGTAAGAATTATAAACCATGAGCAAAATGATCCTCATGGTCCAAACCTCAGTTGTTGATAATGAAGCACCTGCCGGCCGAGCACCTACAGTAAACTCACCCTCTATCAGAATTTAACACTTCTACTGTCCAGTCCATCATGACTGAAACTGCCCTGCAACAGGGAGATGTAGCTTGTATATATTCCACCCCACAAGGGAGGAATGCCATTTGAATAACAAATTCATCAAGCATGAAGTTTAACACAAAAGTGGGCGTTACAGATGGCAGGTGTTTTTCTTTTCAGCCCCCGGTGTGTGGAGGAGGGCTCTCTCACACATCTGGGAATTGAGTTTGGCTTCGGCCCCAGTCTCGGCGGGACTGAATGTTATTATCCGAGCTGACTGCAAGACGGCGAGTAGAAACCTGAGCCAGACGATGTATCCAAGTGCGTCGGTAATACAGAACCTGGGGTGCAATTAAACGAACTCAGAGAAGTATTCTTTATAAACCCAAACATGGGTCCCAAGTAAAGCCCTAAGGGTAAATCACCCCTATCTCTGTGGTTCTGCTATAGAACGCACAGGATCCGTTTAAACCACACCGTACCCCTTTTGAATACACTATTCCTTTTCTATAGCATGTTCAGTACTACACGCCTAAACATTTTAACGCGTAGCTGTAGTTACACAGCAGTATGCATGCTAAATACTACTTTGAGGTAAAAAGCAGAACAATGAAAACACAGAGTGCAGAAAATGCGTTTGGCTATTCTCGCTACAGCGCACAAGTCTATTGCATTAAGACATGTTTAACTTTGGTAAGAAAAAACTGTTAAACCATAATTTTCACAAATTAAATATGATTCTAACGGTATCCGTTGTCAAAGAATACTGCGATGTTACAGGCTTTCTTTTAGTCCAGTTATCTGAACAATGTTCTACTGATACAAGTTAAACACGATCCACTTAAAACTGAAATAAATATGCATTACGCTAGCATTTTTCATATATATATATATATCTATATATATATATATAGATATATATTTGATATGATATTCTATAATATACTTACTCACTCATCTCTACTTACCTGGTCTGGTAATTCACAAAACATACGTGTATCACCAGATTCGGTTATATATGTGTGTGTGATGTCCAACTTTTCTCCATGCCTTTGTCTATGAATGACTCCAGAAATTTGATTCAAGTTTCATGTCATAAATACTACTCTATCGCCGCCTACCTTTTTTTGTTTTCAATGCGGTACACAACTCATAGACCAATCAGCTCTCCGGCTCTTGAGAGAATACCACCGCGTTTGGACTGGCTGTTGCTTTCACTCATTGTAGTTCATCAGAGCGTTCAGATTTCTGGTCGCCCGTGTCGCAGAAATGAAGGTACCTGACATTCCAGACAGCAGATGACAATAATAATAATAATAATAATGCTGCTAATAAGAATCCCCACTAGTTTAATACAAGTTATATTAAAGTACTTATACTTTCCGGGGTGTATAGTGCTTTATACACTTAACAGATCACAGCTGCATCAGAAATGGCAACTATGGATTTGTATCGAATATACTGCATGGTGGTTCTGATACAGACACAAACTCTGGTACCAATATGATATGGTACTGCAGTGGATTTCCACCACAGGTCATCGAGCCACAGCACTGGTAAGTGATGTCTAAACATTAGGATATGGATTCTCAGTCAGTGTGGCTGCCCTTAGATGTAATGTGTGCATGATTACATCTTGTAGCATGAAAAAAGAAAATGAGAACTACCAGGGTGTGTGTACCAGATACTCCAACATCAAGTTACATGTTCAGTTTTGCACTGGAGCAAATAACTAACCTAACCTTCCTAGAAACTTGCCACTCAGCTGGGCAAGTCATCACTATCTGTGCGGTTCTCCAACAACCCAGCTCCTTCCTCCACAAAAATTAGTTTTAAAGCCACCCGGACCCTTTGATGGCTGTCTAGCTGATCTGAGGCTTGCACGCATAATGGCTGGCTTTGCTTTAGAGCTGCATGTGGCATTAGCATGAGGGGGATAGGGTTACTCCAGGACTTTGGGAAATGTTGGTATGGTATTCTAAGTATGTGCATATAACGCAGAAGGGATTAAAAAAAAAAAAAGTTTAAAAAAGTTTACAAATATCAGGGAATTGAATTAAATGCATGAGCTTTAATAAAACAGCACTATTACCCAGTCTCAATAACACAGTTACAGTGAACTTTGCATTATAGGAAGTTACTGCTAGGACAGGAAAAAAGTTTAAGATAGTTCAAAATGGACCAATTTTCAATCCAGAAAGAAATAGCCCAGCCAACACACCTTACTGCGAACCTACTAACGAACACCTTCACAGAAATTGTACAATTCCTTTAGCTATGAAAAGATAGACTCTGATGCATTCTTCAGTTTCTAACCTTAATTTCTAAGAGATGCTCATTAAAAATGGCTTGGAGAAACAAAGTTCAATTTGCCTAAAATTCAGACAGTTTAATCCAATGTGCAAGGACTTTCCGTGGTGTATTAGCAATGGGGAAGAAGTACACGGAGCATCAGGTAGCAGTAATAATTCATTTTATTTTTCAGGATAAAAATACTATCAGGAGTTGTGTCGAGCACATGTTGGTGGGAAAACAATATTTAAATCAAAACCAACCTGACAAGCAAACCAGGCTGAAACAGCACAACTTGTGCAGAATAGAATATATTAGAAAGCATATTTAAATTAGCCAATCTCATTTTAAAAATGCTATAGAGAAAAAAAACACACACCTTAGCCTTCAGAAATGACCATCATTGAAAACTAGACTTCTGGTGTCAAAAACATACATATATATTAAAAAAACACACATATTTAGAAACTAACTAAATATGTACTCTCGCTGGCAAAGTCACTGTTGCCAAGTCCACCAGAGGGCGACACCCAGTGAGAGCGGTAGGAATGTGATGCCTCAGTGTTCCAACAGGTGTCAATTGTTAAACTGTAGGCAAACAAATGCAAAGCATGCAACTCTGTGCTCTAGCATTACAAAATAAAAAAAATGCAGTTTTACAAAAATGTACACAATTGTATAGCATAAATTAAAAAAGACACATACAAATGACAAACGCTAACCACATCACACATTATATACAATAAATTACAGCATTCCTGGAAAGGCATTTTTTGTTTGTTAAATTAACTAAAGGCTACACTAACTACTTTTTTTTTGTTAAATTGTCTTTTCTTCATCTCCAGCATGCCTCTCAATTTGTATCTTATTCTGGGTCGCTATAATTCTTCGTGGATAAAGGATTTAAACTCCACTACATGTATGCCAACACAGAATTATGGTTCTACACAGGTGACGACTTCTAGAACCTGCAAAGTATAGAAAAGCCCTTTGTTGGCAAGATGCTTATTTGAAGATTATAAACAATCTGAACCTACAGCTCATCTAAGAAGCGGTGACTCAAAGCTACCTTGACAGAGACCAACCTAAACCCAGCACCAGCCAAGGAACTGGGAGATAGGTCTTCTAAAACAGATTAAGACATGTTTTAAAAGGAGAATAATATCTGCCGGTTACTTAAGTTTAATATTTACAATGTCGTCAATCTTCAGATAACAGTCTGTGCAACTGATCCGCTCTCCTCTTCAACACGACTTGAAAATCATCCTGCAAAAGAAATGCACACTCCAGTGAAGCAGCTGTGAAACAAGGCAGCGTGCTGCGTTTAGCTGGGTTACAGAAGGTGTATGTGGAAGACAAAGTCCAGGCATGAGAGCTAGGAGTTTGAGATGGCATGAGAATTTCTTACATGCAGATTTTCAACCGTTACGCATGAATCAGAATGTACTTAAAATAAAGGAGTAATGATATGTTGACAATAGGACCCTAGTCAAACCCTACCACACAGACATTACTTACCGTTTCAGACAACTTTTCCAAGTCAGGAATCAGCTTCTGGAGCTCTTGGTCTGCTTTGTTTCCATACCAGCTGGGGATTGGGATCATGTTCATCAGCTGGAAAAAAAACAAAAACGGAAGCATCAGTAACACACATCTAACCTACACTTGGGCTCTGTGATCACCTGCTGTGGAAAGAGCATTCCTAACCAAAGGATTTGTCGGGAGGTGTTGTCCCCCTGTGAAAAGGCAACATTCTGCACTTTAATGCTGGAACCCTCCTGGAGATGAAAGATTCCCATATTAAAGCAGTAGATTGATGTCCTGTGATTTGCTGTCTCCACTTGTCAAGTTCAATTGCAGCGTGGCCCAAGTGACTTCCTGAAAACCCTGGGCATTCACTTACAACAAGAAGTCAATACAAAGTTTAATTTGAAGATACAAAACTCAAATTGCTCTTGGTTAACATGTTGCAGAGAGAGACAGGGTGTACCTGGTAAGGGAAGGTGTAGGGGGTATTTCCCACAATGACAGCCTTGGCCAGGTCCCGCTTCAGCACTGTAAGGTCTTTGATGTAGTGCCCCTGCACACAGAAACAGTCTTCTTGGTACAAGCGGTGTCTGCAGAGGGGAGAGGGGCAGGATAAGCACTGGGGGTTTTCACAGGTTACTAGCAGTCAATGCGGGATTAGGCTTTTTACACTGGGGGAGGGTAATTCCAAACAAATCCCATGAAAGTCAGCCCAGTGTTTCCTTAAAAATGCATTGCAAGATTGTAACAAAGATTTCCATTTAAAAAGTCCTCAAAAAAACTAGAATCAGAAACTATTTAGCCTGCTCCTTACCGAACTAACTTTTTCTGAGGGTCCACCAAGTCTAAAATCTCATCTGCATACTCCCTTTTAGCAGATGTGTAGACAAATATCTGGAACACAAATATAATGAAGTTAATGAACAAAAACAGTACTTGCACTACACCAGATAAATCACAGTGAACTGCGCTAAATCAATGTGAGCTATTATAAGAGTCAACTGCGACTGCACAAGTGAAAAAAAAGCATGACAAAAGAATTGGATTTCCCTAACCCATTCATTACTACTCTTCATATGAAGACAGACATTTTATTTTTATATACATATATATTTTTTAATACTAAACATTTGTGTTATGTATGTATATAGTTCTTCAGATAGATAGATATATACAATTCAGTACAATGATGCATTTCACCAGAAAACTAGGCAATTTACCCAATCACAGATGAGAACAAAACTGTAGGGAATAAGGAAGAGACTTACTTCATATACTTTGGACATCCTTTCTAAAAACTCTTGCACATAGGGCCTCACATTCATGTAGACCTACAGATGGGGAGGGATGGAATAAAAGACAAGCTTGAATTAAGAAAGCACGCTTCAGAGAATTGTATTTGTCATTCGAATTCTTTAATGTGTAAAATCATGGAAGAGATCCAGGACACACAACAAGGTACTGCATTATATTGCTTTCCCCCGTGAATTACATATTATTCAAATTACAACCAGGATTGTATTAATATTTTAAATAACTTTAAAAAACAGACCACACACAAACATGCAGCAGAGTTAAAAGGAGCGGAACACCACACACCTTATACTGCTGATCCTGGAAGTGAGTGAGAAAAGTGTGTTCTGCATTCTCAATTACATTCAGGGAGCTGTAGACTAAAGTCTCTTCCTGCACAAACAAAAATATTTTAAAAATTAGCACAGGAAGCATTACATTTTGTGTAATCTATATCACATTACCCAGATAGATGAGAACTCACCAGATCCAGAACCAGTGTGCTTTCAGGGATGCGCCTTGTCTTCAGTGGGATATCCCTGATTTTGTACTGTCCTACTTGGGATGGGATGTTTTGTATGAAGGTGTATCTGTAGGATACAAAGGAGCCATATATAGAATTTCTTAAGTGAATCACAAAAAGCTATGATGTTATGATATTAAACAGCAATATGGACTATAATGGAAACAAGATGATTAGTTTGATAATCTCCTATAACACAACTGTATGCTTCAAACAGTGTATGCATGGCCACCCCTTCCAGATTTCTGCTCCGTCTGGGTGAAATGCTCTACTCACGGGTTGAAAACCTCATTGTCCTCCTCATTCCCGAGAACTGGGCTGAAGCAATTGGATTCCATCTCTCCCCGGTTCTGGTTCCGAGTCTTCGTCCTTTGACGCCATGGTGTTTTGTCATCTTTAGGAAAATATGGTAAAACAGAATAGAAATTATTCATTCACTCTGGGTTTATTTTACTTCCTATAATTAATTAATTAATATATATATATATATATATATATATATATATATATATATATATATATATATATATATATATATATATATATATATATATATATATATATATATATATATATATATAGACACACACACACACACACACACACAACCTAATGGACAATGTATGAATTAAATCAGTCAATTGAGTTTAGCTGGGATTCAACTATTTCTGATACATTGAGCCTAGTCTGTAGTTTACAGTACGGTAGACCTATCTAAGCAAGGAGTGTAGCATACCCACAGGAAGAAATGTGCATGTTTTAAATCAGCACCTCCTTAGCACCTCTAGAGTAAATGCCAAGACACTGACACGACTTTCTTATAACATGCATGATCAGACCTGGGGTCAATTACACTGCCATTGTAACTGAACCATAGCACACCTGCATACCAGTTAACATTGCAATTGTACCGACACATTGATTAATTACAGTTCTACTACACACCTTTACAAGCTGAATCATTCACATTTCCATGTGGTGTTTTTCATGGAGCGAGCATTCTCATTTTTTAATCACTTTTAGATCCCATTTGTTAAAAAAAAAAAAAAAAAAGCCCACACACAGTGCCTTGCAAAAGTACTCAGACCCTTCCTATGAAATTACAAAACGATGTACACTTTTTTTTAAACTTAATATTTTATTCAAAACCTGAACGCTCAAACTGAAGACTTCCAAGGGTAAGACAAGTTACAGTAAATGTCAGCAAAAACTGAAGAGAAAAAACTGAAATATGTTGATTACATAAATATTCAGACCCGTCAACTCAATATTTGGTTGCAGCAATTACAGCCGCAAGTCTTTTTGGGTGAATCTCTACCAACTTTGCACACCGGCTTGGTGCAATTTGTGCCCATTCTTCTTGGCAGATTTGCTCAAGCTCTCTCAAGTTGCTTGGGGATCGCTTATGGACAGCAGTTTGCAAGTCTTTCCACAGACTTATCTGCGATTATTGCTTGGTTATTTATAACTACAATAAACATGTTAATGTGGGTAGTGGTTTGTTACTTTTTTGTATAATTGTAATTATAATTACTGAAGCATAATAGTAATTTGACCAAATATCCTTATAATTGTAATTTCAGCAAACAACGCTGTTGTAACTAGAATTATAATTCACCTGAGGTCTAGCGCACATACAAACTGCTTTAATTATTATGAATGACCTTTTTTTATTTCTCCATGTGCACCCCCTGATACATCCCAGCATGTGGTTTATATGTTTAACCTTTCCATTTCTTTTTTTTTTTTATTTTATTTTCTTTTTAATTTTATTTTATGAGCAACAGGTGAAAAAATCTCCTGGAAACTAATAATGCCCGTGGGATATGCTCGATGGATTCCACTCACCACCCTGGGACAGGGATAAGAAGCGGGCGATGGGAGAGTAGATTTTCCGAACAGCATTCCTTGGGGAATCTTCATTCATCTCAAACCTCACCTGCAACCGTCGTCCTCGCAGTGGAGTTTTAAACTCTGCAGAAAAGAAATCACAAAGCAGCACTACGTTAGTGAAGGGCACTCTGCAACTTAAACAAAACGTATTGAACTGAATTGCATTTCATTTGTCCATTCTGGGATATGCAGTGTTCACGTGCCTTCATTGTCATCCTCCTCCTTCTCTGCTTTGAGACGGCTCCTAGTCTGCATGGTGCCTCCCTTCTTGGCAGACTGAGCAATGTCTTCACAGTCCTGCCACACCGGGCCAGCCAGGACATCATCATCATCCTTAGACTGTCAATGACAAGAGCAGATCAGTAACTTAATGTCACAAACACTTCACATCTCTAAAACGTTTATAATAACTATATCAATATTTCACTTACAATAGACATCTGTTTTATATCAATAAAACAGGAGGGAGTGCTCATGTTGACATCCCAGTGATTTTTTAAACTAATGTATTTTTAAAAATTAAACAGAATTTAGGCATGAATTAATAATTGCATTATGGTAAAATTATTAAAACATGATTGAGCAGTGTTGCATTCACCCTTCCTTTTCTTCTACCATCAGCTCAACATTACAATCATCCAAGAGGGATAATAACTACGACGCAATAAATAACGTGGTGACATGGCGTTAAAAAACTATGACAAATCATAGCCGCAGTACTGTACTTCTAGACTTAGTTACCGACCCCTGTATTTTTGTTACACTGTACAGCGCTACATTACTGTACTTTATGTATGTATTTATTTTTTAAACAGCGGCGTAGGTGTACGATGCGCATTTTCAAACCAACAGTTCCTAACTGAGCAGATACAAGTACTCTGGCCATATCTGCATCTGCCTCATCGACAACAGCTGGATGGGAATCGAGTTTCTCAATCAAGTGAAATCACTTTTGGGTGGCTACCTTTGTCAATAAAATATCCTTATAACATTTATCCACTTGAATTTGATTTTTTTTTTTTTTTTTTAAACATTAAATTTTTGAAAAAAAAAAACAAAACCCAATAGTTTTAGGTCTGAAAGCGCTAACGGTAAAGATGTTACGTACTGGGGTCTCAACGGGGGCTGTCGCTATCATTTTCTTTTGTCGGTTATAATATTTTTTTCCGTTACTGAATGCTTTTGCTCCTCGCTCGAGCTCTGACAGAATGCTTCATTGTTCTCGCGGCCCTGCTAATCTCCACCGAGTTAATTGCTTGGCGCGCTTAACTACACCTACTTCAAAACAGCAGCTAACCGCCACACACCTGCGCACCTTCTGTGGGAAACTGTAGCAAATTAAGTACCCAGGCTTGCCTTCTTCGATACGGAATATCAGGAAGCTCTGCTAACTAAACACTGGCGGCTGATTTTAAAAAAAGGCCCGGCTGCTTTAATCTGGAGTGTCTCCGCAAAACTTACCGCCTTCCTGCCTCTCTTCGTGGACCGGGGCGTCTTGCTGTGGCTCTCGGTCGACCGGCGAGGGGTACGGGGTGTAGTCGGCTCCTTTGTCGGCTGCCTTGGTTGTCGGGCTTGGATCTTTCTCGACCGGAGCAACATTTCCAAACTTTTAATAACAAACAAGCAGAAAAAACACAATAACAAAAGGGGTGTGTTTCGTCGTCTCCGTTCACGTCATTAGACTGCCCGCGGCCGTGTTTACGGCTAACGCCAGCGGTTAGCGGGGAAATGTTTGTTTCTCTGGATTGAATTCCGCGCTCGGCCTAATAACTGTTCCTGTTGATCGATTTAAATCTGCCGGGCCGCAGTGCCAGTCAGCGAGGTAACTTAGCAACGGGCTGGGCGTGTTCTTCCGGGACTGTCCGACGCGTCACATTACGTCTTGGGCACGTTTGGGAATACTTTATTATTTAAAGAAAGTACTGTATGTGTGAATGATTTTTTCTTTACTATAGTTTCATACTTTTGTGACAATAAAAGCGTTACACTTCAAAATATACCCGTCAATACACACAGTTCCGGACTGCAGTTTAAGACATCTAAAAACCCCACTGCCACTCCAGTCTCTGTTCATGGTGTCACAATGTTTGTCAGCTGCCTTTTTGTCAGTGCTCGAACAGTGTAACTTAACCCGCATCGTCTATTCAGTGTTGTTAAATGCCATCTTTCTAGAAACACCGTACCGGGAAAACACATTTCTAAAGGTTACTGTGGCACTACTCATTTCGACGAGGACTGCCTTTACAGCGTTACAATGACGCCGGTTATCCATCAGACGGCGGAAGTTGGTTGTCAGACCAAGCCACACTGAATCTTTGCAGTCAATTTTTTTTTGTTGCAATGTGACTGCTGTATTTTAAGAAGGGAAAAATAAATAAGATACACATGATACAGTGAGAACAGCTTATCAAATTGTGATTAAACTTGGTAAGGGAATTCTTTAGCCCAAGTTATTGTGAGTCTGTGGGTAAAGTTGCATTTACACGTAGAGTGGATGTAGGTTAAGTAAAGTGAACCATTTTATCATAATTCTGGTAGATTTAAATGCTTGAAATTATGTACTGGTACATGCTGCTATGGGACACAATTAGAATTTTTCCTGGATCTGTGTGTCTATGAGTGAGTGCGTGTGAGTGGTGAGTGAGTGTGTGGGTGTGTGTGTGTGTGTCTGTGAGTGTGTATGTCTGTGAGTGAGTGAGTGTGTGTGTCTGTGAGTGTGTATCAATACTGAACTCCCCCACAGCCTTGCATGGGACAAAGACAACTCTGAACATTCCCCTGCGTTCTCTCTACTCTGTTCCCAGGCTGATGAGAGCCAGCAGGTCTTTGATAGTCTCTGAAGGACAGGAGACTGCAAAGACCCCTGACCAGGCTGTGCCCTGTTTTTTAATATCCTTAACCTACACCTCTCTGGGCTTTACCATGCTTTCAGTATTCTTTGCTTGCTTTTACTGTGGTAAAAAAAAAAAAAAAATATATATATATATATATATATATATATATATATATATATATATATATGCACAGCACACAGCTAGTCAACATTTCTGTTCTCTAGTGTTTCATGATCAGTTTTACATTTAAATATAATTCCTTAGTGCCTTTGCTAAACATTTGTGCAGTTTAGTAGCCTGTAAACATCAGTTTGTTTGATAAAAAGATATCAAAAAAGAAACCTGGAAACTATACTGAAGAGTTGACCAATGCACCAGAAAAAACATTTTTCCCACTCCATCTCATTTATGAAGTTTTTGTTTAATTTAAGATGAAAGAAGCCATAGTAGTAGCTAAGAGAAAGTGGCTCCCTAGTGTCACAGCAGGCTCTGTGTCTCTGGCTGCGGGTACCTGTGAAGTGTGCTGGGCATCCAAAGGCAAGACCAGACGAGCACAGCTGTACTGCAGCAGTGATTTCGGTAAGTTCCTGTAGCAGTTTTTAGTGTGGGGTTGTGTGAGTCCATATACCCGTAAAGTGTTGAACCCCACAGTACATTCCAGTGTGACCCCACACCACATACTCCTATTTCTGTGTAAATATTTGATGTCCACTAGTTATAAATTCCCTATAGCGTTTATTAATAGATGTCTGTGAAAGATTGTAGTCAAACCAACAATAACCTGGATGCTCCTAAATGTCTCCCTGCCCTCCCCCGGCTGTCCCTGCTCTCTCCCTGGCTCTCCCAGTGTTCCGGGTAAAGATCCTGTCTCGTGTGGTCCAGGGCTCAGAGACGCGCTTGGAGGTGCAGGTGAAGCAGACCTACAAGAACCACTTTGGGCTGGTGCACTGCGAGTTCGTGTAGCTCCCCTGTGCTGGAGCGCCGGGAGTACGCGCTGATGGCTGTTCAGCATGTCAACCACGAGCGCACGCTCAACCGCATCCTGGTGCCAAGCCACGGCTACGCCCGGCTGTGGAGCCCCAGGGAGGACTGGCTGCTCAGGGATCTGGACAGTCACTGCCGGTAGGGGAGCGGAGAGCAGGGAGCGGTCTTTCCTTCAGCTACGTTTGTATCGCGGTTTAGGAAATGTGGCCTGGAAATACTCTCTTAAATCTCATGATCGAGTCAGGTAGCACAAATGGTGTTATTTTATAGCAGAACATTGCAAGGGGGCTTACCAATAGTCAAACATATATTAATGCCCACTTCTCCATAACGACCAGTAGGGTGATTCCCAGCGTGTATATACTGGTACATTACCCGTTTTACTTTTAAATGGTGTCTTGATCCGAAGTGGTGGTTACAAACACGTCTGGCTGTACTTCGTTTCCACAGAGCTCAGCTGGGTTGGATCAGATCGCAGGCATTCAGAGCATTGTGCTTCTGCAATCTGCAAACCAAGTGCCTGGAGTTAAAATACACGTTGAAAGGAAGTTTTTATTTATTTTAAAATGACCCTCATTGGAGCTTCAAACAAGAGCAGCGTTCTGTTCTTGGCAGTAAATAAGAATGATGAACTATAATGCAAAGTGCATAATTACACACTTCATCTGGGACCCATTTACACAGACGAGATACAGCAGTGCGGAGACAGATGGTTACAGATGCTTCTAATACAAACTGCCAGGTTTTTAGCTGCAGGACGAATGCATCAAACAATCAAACACCAGACAGCACTGGCTGGTGAGGAGGCCCACTAATTCGGTCCAGTGTTTATTATTTCTATTGTTTACACTTGAACCAAAGGGGTTTCATTTTAAACAAAGCTTTATATTTATTGTTTTTCTACATTAAACAGTATCTCATAGTACATCATATATAATAATAATAAAAAAAGAAATACTTAAATGTGACAGTGTTAAAAACTTTATTGTAACATGTGTTTGTCAATCACTAAACCAATGCAATTTAGTATTCATTTTTGTTGTACCGGTCACCCTTCAGTTTATTGAATGCATTATAGAATCTGAGAGAACAGCACCACATGCAGGAATTCAGTAGATACTGCACTCCAACAGGAACAAAACACATCAAATAAAAAGGTGGTCAGGAATACGATGGGGATATTGCTGCAGAGGTGTAAACTCTGCCACATGACCTAAATAAACTGAAAATAAACCCCAAAATGCTTGAATATTTTAAAGCAGCATTAACCCTGGCAGGTCCTTCCACTCCAGGTTTGGCAGGTAAATTAAATGATTGCCTAGTTGAGGACCTGGGTGGAGGTGTAATTAATTCAACTAAACAATTTAGAACAAATACTTGGGACTGGAGGGGGCAGATTTGCCATCATATGTTTTAAACCCCACCACAAGTTCATTAATATCAAATTGAAAACTCTTCTTTTGAACACACACAATGTAATAAAATCGGTCTCTAGGGTGCCTCAAAGTGCCCCAAGGATCAGATGAAGCCTGAACAGCATACAGAGTTTAACACTAACTGTCTTAGGAACAGAACTTCTTACAGAATATTTGCTATGGTGCTATTATGTAAAATCATCTTTTGCAGATTTGTATTATTCTCTCAATAGTTCAAGACTGTCACACCTTTGTGTATTTTCAAACTCTAGTAAAACTGCACTTTATTTGGATTCAGGTTTCTAAATTAAAAAAAAAAAAGCAACCTGAAACCATGGAAATGTAAAGCCAGAATGAAGGAGACATTCATTTCCAAAGACAAGCACAGGAGATGGAAGCTGGAGAAGAGGGACGGGAGAAAAACCCCTAAAAAAATCCCAAATGGAAAGATGCTTTCAGAATACAAAACTTCAGGCTTCCTTTTGTTAACAAATAAATTCCAAACTTGACACATGGCAAGTCTAATCAACAATCAACCTCACCCAGCTTCAATCCCTGTAATAGTGTGTGTGTGTGTGTGTGGACCCACAACACAGTAGATTTAAGATGACACTGTGTGTTGACTTGACCAGTCCAGGACTCTGAATGCTATAGTAAACCGTTGCTCTCAAGTACTTAACGAAACCATTAAAAGCCAGGATGTGTTAATCCACAGTTTAACGAATGAATGCACTGGACAGCAACCTTGTGGTTTCAACAGATTGAATGTTATTTTAAGAGCCATTGCAACAAATCAAAAAGAAAACAAAAGCCACTAAGGGCTCCTAAAAGCTCATAGAATAACCAAGGGTAAAATGGGTTGTGTTCTCTCAAATACAATCTCGGTTGCCAGGGTGACTGGGGGGTTCAGGGGTCAACAGGCGCATGGTTTGCCCTGCTCCAGCTCTACGGTCAATCCTTTACTCAGAAGGAATGCTTCCTGCTTCGGTTCACGACCCAAGAAGTTCTTCAGCATGACCTCTGCATCCAGAGACCCGCCCGGCTTCAGGATGCAGTTCCTGTAGTCTAGCCCCACCTGCAGGACACCACAGGGAAAGACAGCAATTAAAGTAAAACCAACCTGTGTGAAATACCATAGAAAAGAAATTCCACACATACTTCTTCAGTTCAAAGAAAATCAGTTTCCTCAGCATTGACAAAACCTTTTTTTTTTTTTTTTTTTTAACCAGTTCCGAACGCAAAATAAACTGACCTTATTTTGTATTCATTTGTGTAATCTATGCAGAGCTGACCCAAAACAGACAGCCTTGTATATTTGTACATATCCTTCTGTGCCAATATTGTGCAAGTAATGTGGAGTCTATCAAGGCTCTCACAATAACTCAGGATAAGGCCATATTTTGCAAACACATGTCAGAGCACAGAAGAGTTAAAGATTTCAACTAGCAGTAGCAAAACTAGACATCGGCTGAAGCAACACTGAATACCAAAACTATGTAATACTGACCTAAATACTTGCAACGGAAAAGAAAATAAGTTTGGGGGAGGTACTGAATTTTGGGAAAGCGAGTTTCATCAAATCACTGTTGAATGTACAGCAAAGAGCCAAGCGGATTGTAAATCAGGTGAGGCGGGATATTGAGCTCTGTGCACCGACCTTGGGGTTCATGATGCCTTCCTGTTTGAACCGGGTGTAAAACATGTCCATGGAGAAGACCTCACTCCACAGGTAACCATAATACTGGGCATCATACCCCCCGGCCAGGTGACCAAACGTGGCTGGCATGTTCGTTCCTGATAAACAAGAAATACAAGGGATCAGAACCCAGCACTGAGAACTGTCACATTCATTACAGCACGGAGCACTGAGGATGGAGCTGCCCTCAAAGTACAGCAAGAAAAGACCAGGGCAGGCTGTTAAACTTTTGACAGTCTTTTAAATTTGTCAGCTGATCTAAATTCCTTTAAAAACACTCAGATATATAGACGTAGCAAAAAGGATTAATTTTTGTAATCTGTACAGGATCAAAATATAACAACCCATTCTTCAGGTGTATTAGCGGGAGAATTTCAGGGCAGGAGAATGAAAATGTCTGAACAGCTGGGGGGGTCTACACAATACGACTGTGGTGAACTGTGTACCACCCATGCCCAGCCACCTTCCCTGTACCTGGCGAGGCTGGCACCCCCAGAATTTCTTTGCAGAGCCGGGCGTACTCTTCGGCAGGGTCAGAGTCAGGCTTGGTGTGCAGAGCCTGGTCCACCTTCGCCAACACAATCTGACGCAGGTTGAAGAGACCTGCAAGAAAGAGAGTGACAACACAGCCTTTTACAAGAGCCATTCACTTAGTACAGTCAACCCATATTGCAAAGACTAGACCTGGTGAATCCGTGTGCATATACAGTTAGTTCCCCTGTTGAAATCACCAGGACATACAGACTCTTTGGGAGGTGAGAGTGCTTGAATGCTAGGACAGTGCTGGGGGAGTGTGGGATTACCTGTGTTGGCGAGACGAGACTTCATGAGCTTCTCCAGCAGCTCCTCCCGGATGGGGCTGCCTGTTTTATAGTGTTTGGACATCCTGAGCAGAGGCTCCTTCTCCCAGACCCAGTTCTCAAGCATCTGAGAAGGGGCTTCCACAAAGTCGCGCTCCACGTGGGTCCCGCTGAACATGGCAAACTGCGTCTGTACAAACACATGCATACATACAGTCTGCATTTACTACAGCTGTATGTCCTTTAAAAAAAATAAAAACCTGTAAAATCAGCAACTTTGGACTAAATCTGCAAGTCTAGGACAAGTTTTCGAGGTAAAACTATTCAAATGTTATGCACATTCCAGGTTTTAAAGCAATAGTGAAATACACTTATTAATTCACACCTCTGAAAGGATGCTGTGCATTTCATGTGTTTAATGGAAAGCCCCGGGCTTGCTCTCCCTGCTGCTTTCCCCTCACCTCTGCGCAGAGCTGGTGCATGACATGGCCAAACTCGTGGAAGTAGGTCTCCACCTCGTCGTGCTGCAGCAGAGACGGTGCATCCACGGTCGGCTTGGAGAAATTGGCCACCATGGCAGCCACTGCCATCTGCTGGGTCCCGTCGGGGAGCAGACAGCCGGGCTGTAGCCCAAAGCAGGCTGCGTGGCCATACTTCCCCTCTCTGAAACAGGCAGAGACACAGAGAGAAAGACAGACAGAGAGAGAGAGGGGGGGGGTTAGTGCTTCCTCATCAGAAGCAGCAGCACTTCAGTACCAAAGAAGGTTGCTGGCCTCCATCCTGATCTGTTTAAACCCACAAGCTGCCCTTGCTAAAGTAAAGTTAGGAGAAACAGAAATCAGAGAAACAAACTATAATCATGAAAACAAAAAAAAGGGCCAACAGAACACATTTTCAACCTCCCCTTATTAGTGAAAAATCATAACACAAATAAGGTTTGAGTCCAGAAAGTGGAATTATATACATAAATAAAATAAAGTTTTTCCACTACAGCATGGCAACAAAAGGATCCAGTTATCCAGTAGCAGCAGCTTCTCCAAGGGGTGCACTGAAGGAAGGGGGGCAGGATTCTGCACACCAGGAAATTCTGCTTGCTTTGAAGATTAATGAGATTCATATCTTATTTACAGTAGAAAACAAGCAGCATCACCCCCCCCCCCCTCACGACTTATTTATTTAAAAGGCATCTGTTCAGATTACAATGGCAGCCAAGCAGTAAGTTTATGAAGGATAAACAGATCTGAAGTGGTTTCCACAAGCTGTAGTATAAAATACATGAACACATGGGCTGATAAAAGTCAGGCTGGATGACTTTCTAGGTTTGAACCCTGTAATCAAACAAATCATCTGAATAGTCCTGCAGCTGTCCCGGTCCCTCGGGCTCTTCCGATAGAAACAAATCATCCGATGCGTCAGTATGCTACTGTACAACTGGAAGAAAGTCAGCGAAGCAGACAAGTGTTTTGGACAGTGCTTTCCTTATCATTTATTAACTGCTTGTGGTGATATTATCAGTGAGGGTGCAAACCCATTGACGCAGTCTGATGGAACAGATTGTAAACACAGCTTTGTGTTTATTTTAATTGTTGAAGATTATACCTTCATGCACACACAAAAAAAAAAAGTTACCAAAAATAACCATTGTAAAGTACATAGATATGTTGCATAAGATGTTCAGTTGCATCCCCCTATATTATTAACTCATGTTACTTCATAAAGAGGAATGAAGTCTGCTGAATGATGTTACGTTAACACATTGAATTACATACCGCTTTGTAGTTTTCCCACAAACTTAACGAAAAATGGACAAACCTAACATGAAATGCTATACTACTATTATGTCTTCCGGTGGACTTTGTAGTTCATTTGATTCCATGATGTTAAATAAAAGGGCGAGGAGGTTTGGTTATTTTTAGAACAGGGTCTCCCCTCCGCCCCTGCGTCTCGGTGTGGTATTTTGTTTTATGATTTATTTATGACTGCATGTTATTGTCGGCCAGGGTATAAAAAGCCTGCAGCTCTCCGTGTTCCGGGTGGGTGTTCAGAGGAGGAATGGGAGAGCGAGAGGAGAGAAATTCAAAAACAAAAACAGAAAGTAACATAGGATCAGTGAAGGCCATTGCTCAGCCTGACCTGGGTTTTGTTACTGTTTGTGTTCATGACTTTGGTTTGTTTAAATATTTATTTTCGCTCTGTGATCAGTGTTTTTGTTAAACCTTTTATTTATTTTTGTTATTGAAAATAAACGCCACACGCAACGCTTTTTCACAGCAGTTACCTGCGTGTTGTTGTTCCTGCTTCTGGCCTGACGTCACCACACATCCATCCTGTCACATGTTCATACAGATTTTTATTTATTTTTTTTATTTGTATTAACGTCTCAATCCTAAAATTATGGCCATAGCTGCATGTGTAACAGTTAAAATGTTTCGTGTGCAATGACAGTACCTGGGGAAGAGGTCGAGGTAGAACTGTCCGATGGTGTGTCCCGAGACTCGGTCCCTGACTGAGTAGAGCTTGACATCGTCGTGCCACACGGGGGCGCCCTCCTCCAGCTGGAAGCGCAGCCCTAGCAGCTCCTGGTAGATGTCCAGCAGGCCCTGCGTCACCACCTCCATGGGGAAGTACTCCTTGAGCAGGTTCTGATCCACGGCGTACTGCGTCTCCTCCACCTGGGTCATGAAGTAGCGCGTGTCCCAGGCGTGGATCAGCCCATCGAAGGGAGCGCCACGCTTCTCACACTCCGCCTTCTTCAGCAGCAGCATGGCGGCTCGCTCCTCCTCGCCCAGCGGCTTCAGCTTGTGTGCCAGCTCCTCTGCAGGGCAGGGGCACAATGGGGGTTAGAAGTAGGGCCCACGGCTCACTGTATTAACCTTAAACCTTCTGCATGAACTGAGAACACACCATTGCATAATGTTAATTATTTTTTGTTTAAAAAATGTGCGCTATATATGTTCATGTGAGGTCTACATAAAGTCCTAAGTTAAAAAATATATATAAATTTAAAAATCTAAATGCTAGTCTTTCTTTGAAATATCAAATTTTGGGGTTCCTATACTACATATAATATCTAAAAATATATATGAAAGTCAATAAGGGCAAGCTATTGGGTCTTAAGCATCAATGAAGAAAAAAAAAAAAACCACAGTAAGTTCTTATTTGAAAAAAAAAAGAGACTTAAGTCAGGGACATATGGGTCTGTGACGAAGTGCCCGCCCCTGTGTGTATTTTGTTATGTGTTGCGTTTGGTGTGTTAATGTTGGTGTATAGTCATTGGTACACGGGACATAAACAGGTCCGTGTAACACAAGTGTTTAAAATGTATATTTGTATTTAGGCACAGGGATTGCACAGCACTTCACGTGCAGGTAAAATGTAATAATATGTGAGCACGGGGAATTGCACTTTATTTATTCATGTGCAGTTGTACCGAGACTCCAATTGAATGACTGATTAGCAGTCGAGTCTCTGTACAGCTGCATAAAAGCTGCATGTTTTCACTCACTCGGGGTTGTGTGTTCGGGAGTGGAGAACGGGAGAGAGAGAGAGAGAGAGAGAGAGAGAGAGAAAGAGAAGTGTAATTATAAATATCAATTGTTTTGTGTAGCATTCGTCCACCCTGTTTTTGTCAGCGTCTATTCGTTTTGTCTATTTATTTTGGCCTCACGTGCAGTGTGCTGTTTTTGTTACAAACCTTTTATTTTCTGTCAGTTTAATTACTAAACTGCGCATCAGCGCCTTCACCATTCCAAAACCTGCGTTCTGAGTCAGTTCCTGTTTCTGGTCCGTCATCACCCACTGTGGCCGTCGTTGTGACAGGGTCCCACAAATAAAAACAATGCTAACGTTTTTATTTTTGCTAGGAGCTGCATGAAACGAATTTAAAATTTACAGACAGGTTGGATGAGGTCATCCAAATTTTCAGTTTCCTCCTAGTGATACTTGAGTCGCTTTAAGTACTTTAAGAACAAACCGTTTGAAAAACAGCCGCTCAATTCCTTGTGTACCTCCAGGGGTTAAGAACCTTCCTCCGACCTTTTGCCATGTTAGAAATATTTTTTACTTCCGTTACCACGTTCGTATTAATTTTCCCTACAACACCGAGTGTCCCACTGTCTTTGAAAGACTTCATCCCCCATCGTTCTTCAATACATCACTATGTCGTTGCACGTGTGGCGTTGGATTACCGAGAAAGGCGGCCACGTTCTTGCTGTTCTTGGCCATGCTCATCTCCAGCACAAAGTCAGAGTGGCTGCTGAACCCCAGCAGGGCGCACTTCTGAGCTCGCAGCTGCACCAGCTCCTTCAGGATCTTGGAGTTCATCTGCAGAGGGAGAGCAAGACGCAGCTCTAGCTATAGATCCTTATTCACACAGATCCTGAAGGGGAGGTAGCAAAGCAAGGGGGCTCAAGCCCAGAACTGTTCATTTTTAAAAATAGAGAGCATAAGAAAGCAAGCATGGAAATAATTTTAAAAAAAGGTGCATTATATATACACGGTCAAACTTGTAAATTCTGACCACAATCCCACAATGTATATTTCCTCGTCTCGTGGTATAATTAACACAGTCTGAATGGCAGTCAGGAGGTGTTTAGGTCAGGATTAAGTTGTGTGCTCATTGAACCGAGGGCCCAACCCCCCTTAACCCCAACCCCCCAGGTTCCTTTGGCTACTGTACCTCTTTGCACCTGGAGTTGAAGGCCATCTCCAGCTTCTTCCTGGTCTCTGGGACATAGCACTTCTTCATAGTTGGGAAGTAGTGAGGGTATTTCAGAGTGAGCTTCAGTTTACCATCCTCTTGAGTGTCCAGGGAGCCAAGGAAGTCCTCTGGGAGACCTCCTGTGAGAGGAGACAGGGGTCAGCGGTAATACAGAGCAGCTCAGCCTGGCTGTCCTGCAGACGCTATGAATCAGACAGTGTGTTCGCTCCCCCACTCACCCAGCTCCTCCCTGCTAAACTCCAGGCAGGTGGTGTCCTCGTTCAGGTGCTTGTTGAAGTCAATACACAAGTTGCTGAGCTGCTTCTTGATCGCTTTAATTTCCTGAAAAAAGTCCACCTGTCAGTAAAGACGCTGAACATTTCTTATCCTATCCTTTCTGTAAAAGTTATAGTCCTTTAGGGGTTAATTTTGCACTAAGCTTAGCAAACTTCATTTGCATTCCAGCCAGGTCCTACATAACACAAAGATAAATATTTTCTAAAACCAAAACACATCAGCGATCTCTAATCCAAAAACAAATTTCACATCCCCATGCCACAAACTCATAATCTGATTTGGAGCAGCCTTAGCGATGCTCCCAGTCCTGGATAGCTCTGCATGCTGAAGGAGTTTGACCTGCAATCCTGTCCCTTACCTCTTGAGTCTCCTTGGGCAGATGCAGCCCGTTCCTCTTCCCCAGCTTGATTAGCCTCTCCATGTACCTCTTAGCTTCCGGACTCAGAGCTTCTGATTCCAGCTTCCCCTTTTCCAAACACAGGGAACAAAAATAAGAGGCAGAAAACACTGCAGACAAACACCGCCCCACCTCCCGGGCCTTTTATTTGATCTTTTATTTTCAATTTCTACAAAAGCAAGCACAGGTATAGTTCAGATAACAGTGAATTACATACCCAGCATGGCTGGTTCAGAAGTGATTAAAATCAGGCAAGAGAGCTGACAGACAGATTTTATCAGAAGACCGTCAGCTGAACCCCATCAATGACCCTCAGTTCTTTGCATCGTTTGGTTCAGGTTTGTCACAAGCGCACCTTGTGTAAAGCTGCTATAGGAAAGCCCTTTACCTGTAAAGCCACGATGCGTTTATACACGTCCTCCCTCATACTCATTTCCACATCGAACTCCGACAGCTTCTTGTCTGCGTCCGTGCTCGCCGTCCGAACCTCTTTGCTGGAGGACACGTGCTGCGGGAAATCCAGCATGTTCCGCTGAACTAAAAAGAAAACAAACCGAGTAATCCTGGTTCTGCATTACACCTCTGAGTTCAGTAACCTCTCATCTAAATCTTTATTGGGATACAGAAATAAAATCTACACTTTTCACAAGGACTTTAAGCATAAGTAAAGATAGATTTCCTCTTTGGACCACACAGTAACGCTACTCAGGACAAGAACACAAACAACTGCCCACCTGCCCCACAATACCTTTAAACAATGCCAGCATCCAGTGTGCTGTTTAACAGGCAAACTGTCAGCTACTCTGTGTAGAAACTGCTGAACAGTCTATACCATTGCTACAGCACTCCTGCAAACAAAGGCCCTATGAAACAACCCGTGTCCTTCCTGCATTCAGCGCTCACAATGGCAGCCTGCTGCAGCCTCTGTGTTAAGGGTTTGCTGCGGCACACATCTGCTTATGCTGACATTTTCTTTTGTAAAGTCAAGTTGCAGGAGAAATCTGGAAATGCACAAACACAAATATACAGTGCATGTTTCAATTGATCGTTTTTGTTTAAAAAGGTAGATGTCTGGTTAAATGACGACATGCTTATGGAGACTACTGTCCCATTAGTCTTCAGTAGGGTTTGAGGCAACAATTAGTCCCAAGACAGAACTGGCACATTGGAAACAGATATACAAACATACATTTAACACAGATTTACAGCTATAGCTGTATTCTGGAGAACAGTGTGGGATGTCTAACCCTTGTGAGGTCTATTCAATTGATCTAGGGAAATTTAAATCACTTGATTTTTAGATACACTCAAACTTAAACTAGACCCACAAACATTGTGGCGACGTCGGTTTGCATTCCCTTGATATAGATCAGGCCTGACATTGAGATTAACTGAATGGAGAAGAGAATATTTAACTGTGGGCTGCCTTAGCTAAGCATTCTCTGGAACAGCTAGTTAGGATTGTGGGTGGATAAAAATGGGTGGATCATAGTCCATGTTTGTAGAGTACCGTGTGTCAAGCACTACCACCTAGGAGACTGGAGTACTGCCCAGTCTACTTTACTGTGGGCTTCCTAGCTAATCATGCTCACTCATAGTTGAGCTGTAACTGTCTGCTCCTGTTAGGGTGTGGGTCAAAGTCTATGATTGTTCTGGACAGAGAGGACCACGTGTGCATCGCAGCACTGTCCCGATTATCCAGGCTATTCCCTACCTGTGTACTCCACCTCCACATCAGCAAGCTCTTTCAGGGTGTTCTCGTAGGTGACCGAGTCCAGCTCCACCGCCCCCACCCTGTCGTAAACCAGCGAGGTCGTCTGAATCAGCTGCTCAGTCAGCTGGTGAATCTGCTGGGGGCTCAGGTCCCAGCGCAGCCGGTTCACTGCGGAGGCGCTCCGCCCGTCGCCAATCACCACTTCACCTGGCAGGGGGGAAAGGGTTTGCAGTGAAGCACCGTGTACATACAAAATTACTTGGGGTCAGCCAATTACAACTACAGCACCACTGACTGCTCAAATTACAAAATGCCATCTTGTTCAATTAATTATGCTGCAGCAGTTACAATTCTACCAAAGTAATAAACTACCCACATTAACATGTTTATTTGAGAGAGAAAAGAAAAACAAGTAATAATCACAGGTATCAATACAGAAGCACACTACATAATGCATTACATTTTTTTTTTTTTCAAACAAATGGAGCTACTACAAGTGGTTGAAAATACAAAAATAAATCACATGGCAAATAAATGCATAATTGAACTGTACTGAAATCGATCATTGATATGGTAGAATTATAATTACACAGGTGTGTCAAGGTTCCATTACAATTACATTATAATTGCATTGAATTACAAATTACGCCATTAGAACTGTAACTGAGCCCAAGTCTGTTAGGTTTAGGGTTAGGGTTAGGTTTTAGGGCAGAGATTGCTTAGGGTTAGGTTGGTATTGGAGTAAATGGCAAATGCCCTCGCATCACCTGCTGCCTTCAAGACACTTTCTAGAGGATATTCTTTTACGCTGCATCATAATGAAATGCAGGCTGACTGCAGAAACCCAAACTCAACATCATACTTCTACACAAGCGTCTAAAACCTTTACTGCCGTCTCTGGATTTTGGTCTGCTTCATATTTCTTGTATGGCACAGATTCAGAGCTGCACTCCGATCAGATCGCGGGTCAATCTGAACCAGGCCTGGTGGTCAGATTTGTCACTGCTTATTTCTGTAACAGTGACAAAGTTACTGGAGACAGAGATAGATGGAGACTTTTTTGGATGAATTCTTAATACTTAAGCACCTTCCAATCCATCACGTATTAACGCTCTCGGTTAGATATGCGACCTTGCCTACATATACAGGTCAACTTGTGAACACATTTTTTTTAACGGAGTGACCAGAGCCAGTTTACAATCTACTGTCAGGAAACTTTGTGGCGCTTCCTATTATCAGCACGAAGTCTACCGCCAGCAAGACGCCAAAAAAAAAAAAAAAAAAAAACATTTCAGGGCTCAAAAAAATATAATTAAATTAAAATGGTACACAGAACCTTGCGAGTCTAAATTCAATTCTACAGTGCAAATATTACGGTATAGTACATATTTACACGTGTACTGTAATATTCCGGTGTCGACCAATACAGACTGTTACCAGCGGCCCTCATCCAAACGGCTCCTGCGTGAAACGTTTCTCACGAGTCTGGTTTTATTAGCTAGGCGACCAGACATGTTCAAGTTCATTCCAAAATAACTAAATGGCTGAAAGCCTGCGTGCTTTTGATCTGTTTGGCCCAACGTGATATGATATTAGAAATGTGAAAACAGCAAACCCAGAACCCTATATAGCACTGCAGATATTTCCATGATCACAATACTACCTACTAACAGTGCACGCATTCCCTCCCTGCTCTACCGTACCCCTGCGTGCCGAACCATGTGCAATCACCTTTCTCGGTCAGTCTTGCCCATATTTCGGCTTATAAGACGCTTGCATGGCATCCAATTACAAACACAAGTTTTCAAACTCACCTGTCGGTGCCATGGCAGAGCAGTTACACGAATCTTGACACAACTAAACCTCACGAAAAAATTTTCTCCAACTGAATGACAATTATGCGCCTTACAGCAACTATGTAACACACACACTAGACCGTCGCCGATTGGCTCAGAAGCATGCCAATCACGCAAATTCTTTAGTTGCATACGGAGGCCGACTTATAATGCCTCCCATTGGTTCATTTGACGCCAATCAACGCAACAATCCCAATTCGTACAACACGATTCGACAGCTCCTGTTGTCACTCAAAGCAATTCTTACTTTGCTGTGCCTCAAAAAAGGAACCAATAATAAATATTTTTTAGGTGTTTTTTTTTTTTTTTTTTTTTTTTTTTTTTTTTTTTTAAATATATATAATATGAATACATTGGTTAAAAAAAAAAAAAAAAAAATCATATTGAAGTTAAAGTAAAAAAAAAAAATGCGTTAATAAGAGTCTCGACGTCGCTCGCCTGCGTGGTGACGTGTGGCCACGCAAGCGCAGTCACTGGACAGAGCGAGAAAGCTGCATTGAGATCTGGAGACCAGAGGTAAGAATGAAGTTTCTGTAATACGAAAAAAAAAACATTGTTCTAGTAGCGGGCTTTCATAATGCGTGGGGATGCGTGGGGATTCGGGTGGGGGCGAGTAAGCCTGGTTTGCGTTTCTTTCTCAATATGCGCTGCAAGGTGCCAGCGAGCCTTTGTTTTTTGGCTCGTTGTTTTCCTGGATATCCGGTAAGGCCTTGCTACAGCATGGGAGCTGGAATATTCTACCGTTCTGTTTCAAACCTGGCAAGCGAAAACTCAACCGGCGACAGCCTGTCACACCACTGTGTGGTACCAGAGACCACTACCAGTTACTAATATATAAATAAGAGAGTCCACACTTCACCCAGGCCACACAACTGGCATTTCATTTTATATTAATTGCGTTTTAAATTTTGTAGAATTGCAGTTTGGAACGAACGGACACAGGGATACTTCTGTGAACTAATTCCTAATGTCTTGACAGTTCATTCCCGGTGTTAGTGACTAATCAAGCTGGTAGCAAAACCTGGAATGGGAGAAACTGCTATGTAATACGAGTCGTAGTTTCATCCCAGGTGGTGGGATGTAACCCAAGGTGACGCACAAGGTGGGGTTTCTGAAGCTCCCCCTGTAATCTAGCGGTAGACTTCATGCCAAAGTGACTAAAAACACAGCAAACCTTACTTCACCAGTACAGCCCCAGTAATCATTCAATAATATCGATTATAGTTTTATTTTAGACGATTAGGAATATTCGTTCGTCTTTTTTTAGTTTTGGCATTCTATGAAGCCAAGATGGAAATAAGACTGCCCTTGCATTGTTGTTTTACCATGAGCCCTATGTTTTATGCAAAAGGCGTCTTATTTTGCTTCTGTCCTTTAAGTATGTAATTTATAACCTATTGCTGCAAGTTGAATCAACAGCATTCCTAGTTTATAGAATAATATAGTGAACACTCCTTTCCTTCAGTTTTAGTGTAAAGGGGCCCGGCAGCTTTATATTCTACCTGGAGCTAATTATTGAGTAAATCTACAAACACCTGATAAATACATCACGTTGAGGAAAGAAAAGAATGTCACCGATGGTAGGCTATGTGTATTTCAATTAAGAACACATGGAAAGGATAAACTGCTGTGTTAAGATGGAAAGACTTTAGCCTGTGCAGTCTCTTGTCTCCTGTCCTCATTTTGGTTTCATCCTCTTAATTTGGATTTGCTTGGATGCAGCCTGGTGTGCTTATAAGGTCCTAAAGGCCATCCTGTTTAACAAAACACTTAAATTGTGATTTATGGAGCCAGCGTCTGCAAGGGAAAGCAAGGCTTTTCTCTGCTCTGACAGGCTGCAGAAAAGATAAAAATAGTTGGAAGTAAAGTACTGAGTCGTGATCAAATTACTGCCATTGGGCTAACATTAAGAGAAGATGATTGTCACTGGAGAAGCGTAGCTGATTACTATACACAACTCAGCTATCATTGTAATTGAAGTCAGTTTCTGCAGTGGACTTGCTGCTTGGAGCGCATGTGTAGGAATACTTCTACTAAATTTTGGCACAGGTGATTGTACCGCAGGGCTGTTGACTGTCTCCATACAGAAGAGATTTTGCAAAGTGTTACTATTAAGGCTGTGTTTTTCACGGGTAGCACAGATTTCTCAATTTCCGTGAAATGTACCCATTGACGTGTGATATCCCTGCGAAAATTCCCATTTCGGGAAGAAAATAAATACATTTTAAATACACACACACACTTTAAAAATAAATACAGCAAGTGTTTGCCTTATTGATGCACTACATTTAGGAACCTGGCAGTCGGTTTAGTTTGCTTCCAATAAATGATTGAACACAGCATAGAGCTGCACGATTTTTTTTTTTAATGTCTTCGGCGAAAGACACCAGCTGCATTTTAAGTAGCATTTAAATATTAAGGAACATTTTGTTGTATAATAACTCAAAAGAAAATAATCAATTTTTAATGACCACATTTTTTTTTTTGCTTTTGTGAATATCATGATTAATCACGAAATATCTTGCATTTCTGTTTAAACTGAGCAATAAGCAGTTTCTTTACCAGAGGAAAAATACAGCCCTAATTATGAATTCACTGGCTTCACTGGAGTTCAGGTTGTAAGCCCAGTTTCACTGTTAATCAGCAGGGTCCCCTTTGTCACTGACGGATAACGTGTATCCACGTCACCCTCAAATTGTTAATTCCTCAGCACAGCTTCTGAAAGTTTAGTATCACAGGGCTACTCATTTTCCATTCTAGGGAATAGCAAAGTCCATTTTTCAAAAATGACCAATTCTGTTTTTTCCCCACTTTTTAGCAGTATTGTATTGATAGTTAAACATTAATATAATGGATAGTTAAAATAAGTAAATTAATAAACATTACTACACATTTTTCTTTTTATTATTAAAGCCAAGATTTTCAATCAGACTCATGTTGCTGTAATAGTAAGTAAAGCATCTGAAAACATTTTCAAACCTGTCATAATGTTTATAAACATCACTTGACTCATTGCTGTCATTAAAATAAGCAGGAAAACTTAATTATATTACAACAGTTCAGAAAACAAATGTTCCCCACCGTTGTGAGAGACTCATTTACACGACACTGTAGTTCAGTCTAAAAGACCTGTTTCGCTTATTGCTGGCATTGCAATAATAATATTACAGTTTAGTAACAGTCCAGCAATGTTGTGTCAGAGTAATCCTATTCACAGTACTCCACAAATGAAGTTTAGTGTTTTGCTGACATTACAATAACCAGGATAAAATATGAAACACTTTGATAAAGTGTATATGTGCTGTGTATCAGCTGATTGTAGTTTAAATAGTGCATCTTTTCATATAAACACATTAATAATCTTCCCAGTTGTTTCTTTGATAATTCTGTCTTATTTGCTAAATTTAACATGAGGTATGTCTCTGGACAGAATGTCTTCATGAATCGAATGGTGTGTCAGTGGCATAACTTTGGTTTCAAATGTGGAGTGGGGGGCAGTTTCTGTAGCTGATGCATACATTAAGATTATTCAATCTGAAATACTGAAAAAGTGAGAGGGACATGTCCCCTGTGTAAATTACACCTATACGTTGTGTGTAGCGTAGTAACTACATCTACAGTAAAGCAATCAATTTCCTTTCAGGAATGCATAGCTAAAAAAATAGCTTTGAGCTTGTTTCTTCATCATCGGGTAATATAATTTATTTAATTATAGATTTATTACATGCAGGTAGAGTGGAAAGAAATAAACAAAACAATAATGAAATGCAATTTGTCTTGCTTTCTTTGGGAAAGGCCCACCTTGAGTGTAGTACCTTGCTCGTATAGATTATCAGAAAATGTTTTAGCTCTGTCTTTTTTGCTGAAACATTGCATTTTCTTTTCTTCGTTGGTGCAGGCACCATGTTGAGTTTCAGCAGTGTCACATTCGTAAAATCACATGATAAATTCACTCAACTTGGCTGGGGTGTAGTGCAAAGAAAAAAAAAAAAACGCAGAAAACTGGAGTTTACAAAGACAGCACTGCAAAATTCCATTACCAAAATGTTGAATCAATTTCCCAGTGCTTATTTCCGCAATCGTGGAAAATCAGTAGCCCTACATATGTTGCTGACTTTTACATGCTTTTTGGTCTCTGACTAGGTTAATGACTGAAAGCTGTCTCCAGAACAGCTTGCACGTTAAAGTTGTTCCACATGCTGTAAATGATACTGATGCTGTATAGTGGTGTTTTTGCCCATGATCGAGGATATACATGTTCCAGACATACCATGCTTTGTTTTCATTATAGGCCAACCACAATCCCAAGCTGAGCCCCACACTTAGAGATGGCGGACACACAGCGCCTGGCGTACTCCATCATCCAGTTCCTACACGACCAGTTGAACTCTGGGGGGCTGTCCTCGGACGCACAGGAGAGCTTAGAAGGTAAGATCGCTTCCTCAAAGCGTGTCGCTGTTCAACTGCAAACCATGTACCAACTCTGCTGGTAACGGAAGGTCTGTATCAGACTACTCCTTGAGTTACTTTGAGTACCTACCTACCAACAAAAGGGTGGAAAAAATAAAAATGCCGACATTCAAGGCACAATCATTTCCATGTTTTTTTTCAGTACAGAGCATCTGTATTCACATGCTGTTAAACCAGATCTAAAATAACTAATAATATATGTAGTTTACCAGCATAGGAATGTTTCAGCAATTAGTCTAATAGCACTATACAGTATATTTTTTTTTTCACACTATCGTGTTTCCCAGTTGCAGTCCAGTGCCTAGAAACAGCTTTCGGGGTTTCTATTGACGACTCGAATCTCGCGGTCTCGGAGACACTCCCAGAGCTCTTTGCAGCAGCCACACTCAAGGTAAAGAGGTTCGCTCAATTCTTTTCTTTCTCTTGCACGGCATTTGATAGTTTTAACTACATGAAGGCCGTATTGGACCAAAAGTGAGCCGTTTCACCTGTGGAATACTCTAAGAAAATATTGAAACATTATGCTGGAAATCTTATGAAACTGCATTAAAATAAACGTATTGTTGGTTTATTGAAGAAATACAGGAACAGGTGCCTTATTGGTATGTCTCAATGTATTTGTTTTAATGCTTGGGCAGCAGGCTCCTCGGGTAACAATTAATGCCATGCCAGACTCCCCGACGGAGGAAGAGGCAGCTGAAGCAGAGAGACTCAAAACGGAAGGTGGGTCTGCGCCTGTGTTTGTGAATTTACATTTTGTTCATTTTATTATTTTTTGTAATGCATAAAAACATGCAGATGTTCTGTATATATGCAGTAAAACACTGGTATAAAACAGTTGGTATTTACTGGGATTTAGGGTAATTCATAAGTTACTGTACACTGAAAATGTCACCTGCAGTGGTAGTGTATATATAGTAGCTCTACCAGTACAGTAGCTATTTTTTTTGCCTTTCAACCTTTATTCAAATGTATACGTGAGCTGTGATTGTTGAAACTGTTGGAGAAACACTTCTCCAGTTTGTATGAAGAGTTCTGCTGTAACTTTCTAAGTAGGGGTAGAAAGCTGGAAACTACAGTGATCCATTTATTTTGGGCTCCAGGAGGAGGGTAGTACTAATCCATGTGTCTTGTTTAACTTGGCTTTATTGTCTTGTGAATTTTTTTTTTTCCCTGTAGGCAATGAACAGATGAAGGTAGAGAATTTCGGACAAGCGGTCGATTTCTATTCAAAAGCTATTGAGTTAAACCCACGCAATGCAGTATATTTCTGCAACAGGTATGATATGAAACCTTGAAAGGTCAGTATTTTTTGTTCTGTACAAATGTGATTGTCGCCAATAATTGCTAAGCTATTCATTTCATTTTTTTTTTTTTATTCCCTTCCCCTATAAGAACCAATTTCATGTTGCAATATAATACTGCTAAACCGTTCCAACTAAAAATTCTAAATGTCCTTCTTAGCAGATGCATCAGCAAGGTGTTGAAATGGTTCTGGAGGATTGTGTAACCTTTTTGTTAATTATATCTGCTTCTGAATTCATTGTTGGGAATTGGGAGTTGAAATATAAGGCAAAGTTAGTTCTCCAGAAGTTATCTAGTCTAGTTTTGTTCTTGGTGAAATCTCAGTAATTTGGTGCAGTCTGGATCTGAATTCACCTGCTAGTTTACTGTCTGCTATCCACAGTATATTTGTACTCTGGATCATGGTCATTGTGAAAATAACTTGCATCACATATTGTCAGGGATGTTCAATTCTGTTTTTAAATGTAAATTTGGTTACAGATTGGGCTTGATATAAAAAACAGCATTGATGTTTGTCCTAAAATTGCCATATTTCACTATTTTGAAGTCATTGAAAATTCTCAGAATTGGTGGGGAAAATCCAACATGTTTTGGAGTATGTTGTATTTATTTTTTTATTATTTTGCAAACAGGGCTGCCGCATACAGTAAGCTGGGGAACTATGCTGGAGCAGTGCAGGACTGCGAGCGAGCCATCAGCATCGACCCGAACTACAGTAAAGCATTCGGCAGAATGGGGTGCGTACTGACTGGGGTTCTGCCCTGTCATGGGCCAGTACTTAAACCTGCAAAACGGCCATCTCAAAATGTACAGATTTTCTTAGTTGCCTGAACAGTGGGTCCTCTCAAGCGGTGTTTGATAGTTTATACAGAGAAGCGCTTTCTGGCCGGGTTTTGACATTTTTATGTAACAATACAGCTATACTGTAGTTCATTAATGCTGTTTAGGCAACACTATGGGGTCAATCTAAACTGGATAAGCCAGGGCTGTGGGGTTTTTTTTTTTTTAGTAGTCACCAATTTTTTTATTTTTTTATTATTTTCTCCCCAATTTAGTCGTTCCAATTATTTTTAGACTTAGCTCACCGTTGAATTGGGAGGGGTGAAGACGAACACACGCTGTCCTCCAAAGCGTGTGTCGTTAGTTGTACGCATCTTTACACGCTGCAGACTCCCCATGCAGCCACCCAGAACTACAGCGTCAGAGGACAACGTAGCTCTGGGCAGCTTACAGGCAAGCCCGCGAGTGCCCAGCCAGACCACAGGGGTCGATGGTGAGCCAAGGACACCCTGGCCGACCTAGTCCCCCCCCCCCGGGCAGCACTTGGTAAAATGTGCGCCACTCCTGGTCACGGTCGCCAGTGACTAGGGTTTTAATAGAGAATGAACCACTTTTTGTTATCCTGGGATTGCCTGTAAAAACAGGTGGGTGTGTAACCCATAAGGACTCACCAGTACTGTAAAGTGCACTAGTAATATCCAGCTGTACAGTAGCTTATCCAAATAAGATGCAGGTTGTTCAGATTTACTCCTACGTGTATGAAGTCTGTTTTTGTCGTCCTTGTTTTACTAAGTACTCTGTAATCTCGTTGTAAACGTTGTTTTGTAATTGTTCGGTGCAGGTTGGCCCTGGCTAGTTTAAATAAGCACACAGAAGCAGTGAATTACTACAAGAAAGCCTTGGAGCTTGACCCCGATAACGACACGTACAAATCCAACCTGAAAATAGCAGAGCAGAAAATGAAGGAGCTTCCCAGTCCAGTAAGTACTGAAATCACATACTCTGTGAACAAGGATCACAGCTGCAAAACAATAGTTGTATTGCATAGTAGACACATTATATTAAATGGCCATGATAAAATGAGCTCAAAACAGTGGCAAGCTAATAAGAGGTGTTGCAGAGATGGAAATAAAGCATGTTAGTTTGAACCAATAGATTTTTTTGTGAGCTCAATTAGGCTCTTTTTTTATTATTTTTTTCTCTCTGGTTCAGGGGGGCGGTTCAGTTTAGCTTGTAGTTTAATGTGGAATGGACCAAATTCATCTCTATGCATTGGGAGTCCTACTCCTGCCTCTGTTTTATATTGGTGTGTGTAACTCACTGCAGATTTGAAAATATTGATCAGTGTGTTTGACTGCTCAGTTCATGACAACAATTATAACAATGAAACAAACCATTATGATAACTGTAATACAGAATCAGAACTTGGACAAGTGATTGATTGAAATAGTATTTTGTTGCTTGGTCCTGGAGGACAAACTGGTATGTCACAAGTGGCTAGAGGTAAAGCTGCCAAATGAAAGTATATGCTTTTATATGTATAATCTAAGTGACAGCTTCTGCCTTGTCAATGCTACAGGAGAGTAATAGATCTCTGGGGTTTTCTGGTAACTTAAATCACTGTTCAATGCTTTACTTTTGCATCAGATAAAATGTTCCAAAGTCTGCAGTTGTTTTACAGCCTGATTTAAGTACAGTTAAAGTTAAATTCAAGGCCAACCCGTTTATGACTTCATTCTAAATATATTTTTCCTCTTCAACTAGACAGGCGGTATGGGTGGAGTTGACCTGGCTGGATTGCTTAGCAACCCTGGCTTCATGAACATGGTAAGGTTACTGGCCTCATTTGTACAGTGATCAGGCATTGGGGAGCTGCGTTGACTATACCTTTTAAAAGAAATAAAATAACCTTGTGCAGTGTATTGACTGTCAAGGATTTGATAAAGTTGATTCTGCATAATTTGTGATCCCACAGCTGTTGCTGATTTTTAGGCAATTGGTATGTGTGCTGTACTTGTATCTAGGTGTAATGAAGTAACATTTAAATTTATCCTGCTTTGTGATTGACAACAATCACAGCTCAGATTAGAGTTCATCCAGTACTTGAAACCCTCAATAATAATAATAATAATAATAATAATATAATAATAATAATAATAATAATAATAATAATAATAATAATATATAATGTATTTAGTTGCACTGAAAAGAAACTATTCAGATAAATGCTTATGCTGTATAAGCATGTATGTTTAGGAGGGAGTTGGTTGGTGTGTGTGAGGTGGATTATAAACTTTGAATATGGTTTTGAATATTCTTTTTGTTTTCAGGCATCATCTCTGATGACCAACCCACAAGTACAACAACTGTAAGTGTCTTACTACAGAGGCCCATGCGTATAAATGTCTTGCACTTTCTTATGCATGACCATTTATATTAAATGGAGCTCTGACTATTGCATTTATCAACACTGGTGTTTCTGCCAAACATTGCGATGCCCAGTAAGAAAATAAATCGTGTGACACCATGAGCTGGGCATGGAGAATGTGCAAGGCCACATTGGCATTTTACTGTTATATCCTAGATACTATACAATTTTTGATTCATGAAAAAAATAAGTGCAGAGTTGTTCAGTCCTCAGTCTTCACTGTAAAGAACCGCTAGCTCTCTCCTGGAGTATGTAATGTTCTATGATAGAATAATTAGCTTCAAATAGCATTTTGGAATGTGATGTTATTGGCTCTACTTTCTGTACGGCATGCAGTTGGAAGGGGACAGCGTCACATAACCTGAAATGAGGAAATCATAGACAATGATTATTGTGTTTACTGATGAAGCTTGTGCTGATACTTTTGTGTAAATTACCTAAAAATGGGTCTTGCAAGGTTTTGGTCTAAACTCTTTTCTAAATGGCTAGTCAGAATGACTGCGTCATGTCTGTGTGCCTGTTTGCCTGTGTGTGTGTCTGCATCACTTATATCTTGGCATAGTCTATTCTCTGTACTGAGGCAGGTAAAGGACCAGGCTTAAAAAAAAAAAAAAATTTGAGAAAGCTGATTTTAATTTTATCTTCCATTTTAATAACAATGTTATCTGTTGTCCCCTTATTGTTCTGTTGAAGATTGAATCTGCACTGTGGTTTGTCACTGAATGACACTTTCCCCTTACAGTTTCAGTTTACCTCTATTGGTCACCTTAGGATATGGGTGCAGTGTGTGGCGAGTGAGCCCTGCCTTGCTGAGAAGTTAAATTTTCTTGCTGTGTGTCCTCCAGAATGTCTGGGATGATGTCAGGATCATACGGGCCAATGGGAGCAACTGGTGCAGGAGCCGGGGCAGGACCAGGACCAGGAGTCGGAGTTGGAAGAGGAGGAGCAGGTCCAGGAGGTGCAGGGCCGAACGACCTATCTGGCCTCATCCAAGCGTGAGTATTTATCTCCGAACGGGGTTAGCAAATCCTGATATTAAACTAAGAGTTGGTGTTTCCACTGCTGGTCTTTGTTCCAGCCCTGTTCTAAATTGTTTAGTTGAACCAATTAAACATCCATCGAGACTCTGAAGTAGGTAATTATATCATTTTTCCCTGTTTAAACCTGGAGTAGAATGGACACCCTTCTATTAAACGCTGCTTGACCTAGAGGCATATAATGTTTCAGGCAATGAAGACATTTTACTTCAAACAAAATAAACCAATGTTTAATACATCTACTGTAATATTTCTCTCTAGTGTAGTTTGGAGAGGACCTGTGCTGATGCCTGTCTGCTCTTGTTAATTCCTCCAGGGGGCAGCAGTTTGCTCAGCAGATGCAGCAGGAGAACCCTGAGCTGATTGAACAGCTGAGAAGTCAGATTCGGAGTCGGCCGCCTAGTGCCAGCAACGAGGAGCAGCCCTGACAGGCAGCCGAGTCAGTGCTCACTTTAACCCTAACTGGAGTAAATGCTTAGTCTGGTCCAACATTAAAGGCAGAACTTACTCTCAATTATTGGTGCTGGCCTAAATTACAATAGTAATGGATACCCAGATATCCCATAAAATAAAAATTACATTTTTTTAGAATTATGATGCGGGGGGGGGGGGGGGGGTCACAAATAAGGAATATCATAAACCTTCCCAACATGCATTGGATTCAAGTAGTCAAGTCACCTCAGCAAGGTCTTTCGGGGTCAAAGTAAGTCAGACACTATGGGAGGCAGCTGGCTGGTTGATTACTGGAAGAGAGGCAATGAAGGGGTCAAATGACATGCACTGAAAGCTTTCTTTTAATACCTTTTGTATGGTAGCAGACATCCTTTTTTTTTTTTAAATGAAAATGCTTGGAATTATTCAGTTAGATCTGTGTGACTGGGGAATTCTGAATCTACCTGACTGTTTGCTTGTCTTTTTTTTCTCTCTAGGTGGGAGTTTTGTTCAATGTGACCGGAAGGCCAACTGTTTTTTGTTTGAAACTCCAGGCTTTAAAAAAAAAAAAAAAAAAAAAAAAAAAAAAAAAGCAGCGCCCCCCCCACAAAAAGGACATGCATGTTGGGCCCCAATTATTATTTTTTTAAACCCCTGCTAATCAAGCTACCGAGCCACTGGAATGTAAATAAAGGCGAGCCTATTTGTTGAGTTTTTAACAAGATTAGCTCGGAACCCTCTTGGATTCACCTTTGGGTTAATATTTTTATTACGGAAATGCATCAAGTCAATGTACTTTCTAACAATTGTTGTATGTTATTATAACCAACAAATGCGTTTTCTGTTGTAATTCATGATTCCCCCCCCCCCCTTTTTAAAAAGGGTCATTCTGTAAACTGCCACAGACCATTGAACACAGTGGAGAAGTCTCAGGCTGTTTGTCTTTTTGCCATGGGGTAGATTGTTTAACTGTGATAAAAAATCAACTTTAAAGAACTTGTATTTATACTTTAAATAAACAAATAGATATGTGCGTATCTTCTATACTCTTGAAGTGAACCGGAGGACCTCGTGTTGTAATTGTAGCCATCCTTTTTCAAGATATTTGGTCATTGTTCTGGTTTAGCTGTAAGGAAGAGACTATATAGTGATCTGCAGTGTATTTTATCACCAGCACCCTGCGGCTATTGAGGTTATAAAATCATACCCTGTGCGCAATGAGATCTTGGGGTAAAGACTAAGGCTGCCTTTCTGCTTCCCAAACCATGTGGTGGAGAGTGAACATTTTTGCAGTTCCAGTGATTGTCCTGTCCTCCCACTCAGGCATGTACATGATTACAAGCCGGGGGTTCCAAAAGATGTCCTGGCTCCACAGAATGGGTGGAGTGATGCACTTCACCCGCCCATTTCCTGTTGTGCGGGTGAAGTGCAGCTTTGGAATCCTAGTGTGGGGAAGGGTTCTCTTACACTGTCGCCTCACTCCAGTGGTGCACATTCCATGCAGGTTTTTGTTCCAATCAGCTCCTAAACCCTCAGCAGGTTAACAATTAACTACTTTGGGACGTGCTTGGAGTAAAGACCTGGACTGGATCTCGAGGACCAGATTGTGCATCACTGCCACACTCGGACAGACCATCTAGATTTCGTGCAGTGTAAAGTCATTTTAATAGAGTTGCCATACGATGGGCACCACATTTTCACAGCTTCTAGTGTGGTTTCCATTGTTCATTGTAAATTAGGAATGTGTGGTTCCCTCTATGGCAGGGGTTTCCAACCCTGGTCCTGGAGAGCTACTGGGGCTTCTGGTTTTTGTTTCAACCAAGTTTTGATCATGTGGAGCACCTCCTGTGGCAACCAAATCAGTGCTCTTTGATTTAAGACCTTCAGTCCACCATTGCTGTGTACTTCCCAAGTGATTTTGGAGCCACACTATAGACATCCACACCTGATTTCCTGCTTCATTTTTTTTTTTTGCATTTCTGGGACAACCCTCTGAATGTTTTATCTCAAGGGGCCACTGAAAAACTGCCTTTAGTAGGCCTGAACTGTTACTTTTTTTCAATAAATAAAAACCCATACCTCAAATGGTGCTCACCAATACAGTTTAAAATCTTGGGAGTCTCTTGTGTTCATGTGGCTTCACAGAATTGGCTTTTAAAGTCAAGTTGTGTTGTTTTTTTCTGTTCTTTGTTTTAATTCCTGAAGTAAAAATGTTCCTTGTAACGTTTTGTCCGTCCGCAACTCGCAGTAAAAGTTGTTTTTAAGTTACAGCAAGTAATTTCAGTGGCCTAAAGTAGAAGTTTCCTATGTCAGGTTTTGGTAGACATGAGATAGCTAGTAAGTTGCAACAATTTGCAGTATTGTATATCAAATATTCAGTTTTTTTTTTTTTTTTAGTGACTTGATTCATGATTCTAATGTGGCCATGTGCCTCAGAGGACGTAGTATGTACTGACACATTAACTCTAAAAAGAAATTCAGTATTTAGCCAAAGCAGTTTGCAATGTTTGATATAACTTTAATTTAAAAAAAAATCTGACTAGATTTAAGATGTCGATATGTAGCCTGCATACCAGTGATTTGTGCTGGTTTTTAAACAGCTTTTACCAGGACTTTAAAGACCAAACACCTCAGCCACGCCATCTGAATGGGGAATTCTGTGTTGTAACAAGTTGTAACTTCTGATGATGTTAATTGTGAGTATACATGTAGTAATTGTGTCTAACTTTAATAAACAACCATTTACACAAAAGGTTTAAACATTTAGCCTTTATCATACATGTTCAATAAATAAAGTGCACTGCTCACTTGTATTTATATTGCAGTTTTGTATTTAAAACTTTACGTACAGTATATTATCAAAGTACTGTACCATGGGTTATATGTTTAAACCTGCAAGTACATTTGCAGCATGACTGCACCGTGCAAGAGGCTTGCAGTACATATTATGGGTACAAGCTTTTGTTACTGAAGTGTAAGATTCTGTTAGTGGTCAATGGCTCGGATTTAAAGCTATGCAGGGTGTAATTTTTGTTTAATGCAACCCTTAGAAAATCTGAAGGATCTCAAACATCCCTATAATTGAGAGCATTACTTTAGATTGTGAAGTGAAATACTTTTTGCCTGTACTTATACTAGAAGGATTTTGCTATGGATGCTACCTGAAAAAGCAATGTATGTGTGTAACAGCTATTTCTGAAATATTCTTGAGAAAGGCTCCCAGATCATTTGGGAATTTTTTTCCTGTAATTTCAATAGGGTATATTCCTGTAGAAACCATGGTTTGGTTCTAATGCACATCTATACAACGCACTGAGATGCCAACAGGTAATATTTAATTGTATTGCAGTTTGTTTTATATGTAATTGGGATTCATAATCAGGTCAGATTGCTATGCAGTCTGGATTTGGGAGAGAGATCTGTAATCTGTGCGGCAGGAAAACTTGTATAGAACAAACTTTGCAAATTTACAGCAGATTGTTGGTTACTGTATATCTATTTAGGTGCCACACCGACTGTCATAAAACAAACCAGAAGGGAAACGATGCACTACTGGTTCAAAACCCATACTGATTATTTCAATGAAAGGTTTTATGGAGTTAACAGTGAAAATCTAGTTTCTGTTGTATAAGTTGGGGGCAGTGTATTCCAGTTAGCATGAGCCGGTCATCCCGGCACTGTTCTTTTGCTGGTATGTTAATGAGTGGATGAGCCAACTTTTCAAATCCTGTTTTCTTGCAGTATGCATTTCTGAAACTGACTTTAACAAATTAAACCCATGGCAATTAAAAAAGTAACACTGTCTTTATTGCCTGTCTTGTGGTTTTGTTTATGTAACTACAGTGCTGAGAAAAGGTTTGTGAACCCCAGTGATAATTATGGCAGTTCCATAGTTTTCCCATGATAGCCGCCTTGAATCAATTCTTATATATCCAATAGGGTTTAAATTAACCAATTCCATGTCTTTTGAAACAAAATGATGTATGAATTAGACAAACAATGAGTAATTAAGATTCAGGGTATGTGAAAGTAAGTGAACCCCTGGTTTTATCAGCTCAATTAAGGGGATACTTTGAATCAGGTGTTTAAATAATTAGGTAGATCTTCAGGGGTGAGTTTGGGAAGCCCCACCCTATATAAAGATCAGAAACTTTTAGTTTGGAAACACGTTGTGCCAAAAAAAATCTCGGAGGACCTCAGAAAAGCAGTTATTGATGCTCATCGGTCTAGAATGGGTTAGAAAAACGATTTCTAAGGATATGGGGCTCCACCAATCCACTGTCAAATGGAGAAAGTTCAAGACCACAGTCACTCTACCCAGGAGCGGTCATCCTACCAAAATCTCCAAGAGCAAATCTGAAGATCATCAAGGAAGTCACAAAAAACCCCAGAGTAACATCCAAGGATCAGCAGGCCACTCTCGACTTGGCTAGTGAGTGAAGAAGAATGGTGTTCATGGAAGGATAGCCAGGAGGAAACCACTGCTCCAAAAAAAAAAAAAAACATTGCTGCCTGTCCTGAGGTTTGCCAGAGAGCACATAGATGATCCACAAGACTTCTGGAAAAATGTTCTCTGGACAGACGGGTCAAAGGTAGAATTTTTTGGCCTCAATGAGAAATGTTGTTTTACGAAAACCAAACACTGTTCAAACAGAAGAACCTCATCCCAACTGTCAAGCATTGGGGTGGGAGTGTGATGGTTTGGGGCTGCTTTGCTGCCTCAGGACCTGGATGGCTTGCCATCATTGACACAACCATTTAATTCTGCATTGTATCAGAAGATTCTACAGGAGAATGTCAGGCCATCTGTCCATGAGCTAAAGCTGAACTGAAACTGGGTGATGCAGCAAGACAATGATCCTAAACATACAAGCAGATCTACAAAAGAATGGCTGCAGAAGAAGAAATTCTGCGTTTTAGAATGGCCTAGTCAAAGTCCGGACCTAAACCCCATCGAAATGTTGTGGCAGGACCTGAAGTGAGCTGCAAGGAAGCCCTCAAAAGTCACAGTGTTGAAGCAGTTCTGTAAGGAGGAATGGGCCAAAATTCCTCAAAACCAATGTGAGAGACTGAGTTGAAGTCATTGCTGCTCAAGGGGGTGCCACCAGTTGCTGAATGTAAAGGTTCACATACAGTACTTTTTCACACAGAGATATTGAATGTTGAATCATTTTTGGATAAATGTTGAAAAAGTATCATGTTTTTGTGTCATTTGTTTAATCAGGTTATCTTTATTATTAAGACTTGGATTAAGATCTAATAACATTTTAGGTTTGAAATATGTGAAAATCCTAAGGGGTTTACAAACTTTTTCTCAGCACTGTATATGTATGTTCACTTGCAGTATTTAATATATGTATAAATGTGAATTTTCACCAGCATAAAACAGCATGGTTCCCATTCTGACATTTTTTTTTTTACACTTTATAATATATATCACAGATCTAATGTATGTAATAATCCTTTTTCTCATAATGTGTAAAAGTAGCTCAGAATGCTATTGAAAAACACAGTAGACATAAAAACACACAAGATTGTACACATTTTTGACTGACAGTGTGTGCAATCTGCAATGAAGATGTTTGTGTGCAACTTTATTTGTGCAAATCAAACTATTTTGTGTTGTCACTTTCTATTTAGAATAATGACTTCATTGTATCCAATGCAAACCTACTAAGATACAGTGACCAGATTTCCAAAGCTTAGAACTGGGACACAGATTTAACATAGTTTTAAAACTATACAATTGTTTTTATTTATTTACTTATTTAAAGAATGCTTCTTATTTGAACACAGAGCTCATATCACTTGCTGTTTTCTCATTAAACTAATAAAAATTTCTGACTGATTTCTAAATTCTGACTGCTGCACACCCACTGCACCTCCCCTTTCCAATGTGTGGCCACATTATTAAATTACAGGTTATACCTGTACTCATTGCTATTTTAAACATTCATTTCTGACATTTTGCAGACTTTTAATACAGCACGGTAATGTGTATGAACAATATTCTGGAACCATTAATATAATTGCTGATTGTTTACGTCCTTAACGGCTGGTTTCACATGCCTTGATTAGCACTAGTTTTGAAATACTGTACCTGAATTTAACATGAGGTAGTCCAAGATTAGCACTAATCTGGGTCTGTGAAACCAGCCATAAATAAGTGTGCAATCTGGCTCTGTAGTAAACCAAGATTTTTCTTTTTAGGGTTTGGAGAAAAATGTCTGGACACCGGTCTGGTGTTATTTTCAGGTAGGAGTTAAAAAGTGGTATGAAGTGCATTGTGCTTGTTTGCACATGCCTACATCTTTTGCTAAAAAAAAAAAAAAACAGGTAAATGGCCATTCAAATCCGGTACTGTATGTTTTTGGTCTTTGCACCTTTTTTTTATTACATTTATCATATTTTCCTATCATTAAGAAATAGTAAGCAAGTAGTTATCCTACGCAATACATTGGGTCTTGTAAATGTGTTTAATGTGTGAAACTTTGCTGTGACTTCTTATTTTGTCTTGTATCTTTTAAATTGGTTGTCTGTATCCAGTTTAAGTTTTTAAAACAAAAATGTAGTATCATTAACCTTAGCATTTCGTTTAAAATGTCCTACAAAACTTACGACTGTATCAATTGATTGCAGCTGTACCAAAATCTGACAGCGTGGCACTTTCTGGCCCTACCCCAAGTTAACCTAAATGGCGATGCATGTTTACCAATAATGCATGTTTGGCTAAATGCCCCAAACACTTCCTACAGCAGCCTCTGAAAACTAGCAACAAAATAATCGATTTTTCTAACGATAACGTACATTTTATTTTAATGATTGATGGTGTTGCTATAATAATCTGACGCCAAAATACTACCGAGATACACTTTACATGATCAGTTAGGAACATGGTTTATTTTAAATATCTGTATCGTCTTAGTTAAGAGCGCTTGTGAGTACTGTTTGCATTTGTATTCGCTGTACACAGTGCGGAACTGTACAAAGTACAACACATCAACACAGCCTGCTCGTTGGGGAATTTAATTCACAGGGCACAGGAGTTGACGGCCGTTTGTTTTGACAGACAGGCTTCTCTACGAATCACGTCGCAGAGATATTCTCCTCGAGCAATCACGGTTCGGCAAGGGGCGGAGATTAGATTAGCAAAACAACAGATCTGGAGGCGGAAGTTTCAGCGAAGGAAGGAAGGAAGGAAGGAAGGAAGGTGAGTTTTTTGTGTTTTGTAAAAAATAAATAAATAAATAAATAAATAAATTCACAAGCAATAAAGAATAATTTCAAACACATAATAGCTTTAAATCATGTTATTGTACCAAATTATTACAAATTCTAAGAGAAATGACTGAATTGTTACGACACAACTGCGTCGCTGATCATTATTACTGAAAAGTCCCAAACAAGAAATGAGTATAATTTGAAAGATCGTGATATTTCGGAATTCTGATTTACTTTGTAAATAATTTTATTGTTGTTCTACTATTTGCCAGTAGAACATGTTATTTTCGTAACAGGCATCTCGCTACCTTTTTGTGTGGGCGGGGGTTTCTCGTATCGATTCGGCTGCGATCGAACCAGAGTGCTGAGAGTTTGGTTTCCCCTCTCTTCTAAAACTGCTGTAATATTCTACCTTACAGAAAACGCAGGGACTCGCTTAAATGCTAGGCTTTTCCCCTTAAAAGTAGGACCGGAACGGGCAGTACAGCAGATACGTGTTTGGGAGGAAGGTTTCTATAGTGAACGAATACAATATTACATTGGTCACATGCCTCATACACCCCTCTGGAAAACTTATCTAATAAACGCCGTGTAACAGCAGCTCAATGTGTGTGTGTTTTTCAGTTTCAGCTGAAGGGCAATGCTTTATGATGTGCTGAAAACAGTCAAGCCTTCATCCCCTCGTCTCTCATCTCCATGCCTGGGGAGCTGCAGAGCCTGAAGCTGCGGAGCACCTGCTGTATAATCTTGCCTCCTTGTTTATAGCGCCCCCTCCCTCTCACACCCCTCAGAATGGAGGTTGTGGTGGCCAAGCTGCTGTGCCTTATTGGCGTGTTTGTGCTCATGATTCTGGGCTCGCTGGTGCCGGTACGGATGATCCCAGTGGACTGTGAGAAACCCCAGCGCTCCCGGAAGATCCTGGCTCTATGCAACTCCTTCGGAGGGGGTGTCTTCCTGGCCACCTGCTTCAACGCACTGCTTCCAGCCGTGCGAGAAAGGGTACCTGTAACTCTTATTATTATCCACAGAAAAGATCAGGGCAAGCTTCACAGTGCATGCTGTGGAAGGACTGGAGATGGATTAATGAAGGCCATATCTTATGACATTATTTTTGCATTCATTTATTGAATTGTCTAGCCATGTGGATCACACCAGTGGATAAAACGGATTCAGGAGGGGAAATGGAATCACTTACAGGGTGATATTTTGAGACTGTTGTTGCTGTTGTGGTTTTTTTTAAATTCTAAATGTATTTTTGATAAAGACATTTAGTCAAAACATTTGTCAAAATAATTTTACATAATTCTACCACTGAGCGTTTTTATATTTACTTTAGGAAAAAGGCAATCCAGCTATAACTCATAGTTACAAAGGGGCATTCAGAACAGAAAATAGGAGGCACTTTTTTACACAGAGAATTGTGAGGGTCTGGAACCAACTCCCCAGTAATGTTGTTGAAGCTGACACCCTGGGATCCTTCAGATTCTGGGATCAATAAGCTACTAACAACCAAACGAGCAAGGTGGGCGGAATGGCCTCCTCCTGTTTGTAAGCTTTCTTATGTTCTTATTGTGCCTTATGCAGAAATACTGTAGGTCATTCCAAATTATATAGGGGTATGCCCTCAGCCAGCATTCTTTTAGTACTTTGTGTTGAATAGCTCCTGAGTTACAGTTGTATGAATAGAGCCCTTTGTTTAACCCGCTGCTCTTTTTCCTTTCCGAGGTGGCGGAGGTGCTGAAGCTCTTGAGCGTGCAGACGGACTACCCACTGGCAGAGACCATGATGATGCTGGGCTTCTTCCTGACGGTGTTTGTAGAGCAGGCTGTGCTGACCTTCCGCAAAGAAAAGCCGTCTTTCATAGACCTGGAGACCTTCAACGCCGGCGGCTCGGAGGCAGGCAGTGACTCGGAGTACGATAGCCCCTTCATCGCCAACTCCCGTGGAGACCACCGCGGCCACGGCCACCTGCTCCCCTCTGAGCTGACCCGCGCTGGACCACTTCGCCTGGCCAGCCTGGTCTTTGCCCTGTCCGCCCACTCCGTCTTCGAGGGGCTGGCCCTGGGGCTGCAGGAGGAAGGGCCCAAGCTGTTCAGCCTCTTCCTGGGCGTGGCCATCCATGAGACCCTGGCGGCCGTGGCCCTAGGCGTCAGCATTGCCAAGGCTGTTCTGCCCATGAGGGACGCAGCCAAACTGGCCACTGTAGTCAGCCTGATGATCCCCCTTGGCGCCGCAGTGGGCATGGGCATTGAGAGCGCCCAGAACCTGGCGGGCAGCATCGTATCGGTGGTACTGCAGGGCGTGGCGGCCGGCACTTTCGTCTTCGTGACGTTCCTTGAGATCTTAGCCCGCGAGCTGGAGGACAATCAAGACCGGCTCCTCAAGGTGCTGTTTCTCATCCTGGGCTACGCAGTGCTGGCTGGCCTGGTCTTTGTCCAGTGGTAAGGCGAAGGACCAGTATGTTTATTTGTGGAACATGAGACACCAGTACTGGCAAGGTGTTCCTTGAGACCCGGTGTCAGCTCAGAACAGTGATCTCAGTGCTGTTTGCAAACCATCCTGTACCAGGTGTGGCTGATGGCAGTAATCTATCCCTTGCAGAGGATGCATATCTCCCCTGATAGTTGAGGTGTCATAAATGCACATTGCACTTAAATTTCTGTATTGCAACCCCAGGGGCTGATTAAATGCATTCCATAGTGTACAGTGTACCGAAATTTTAAGAACAACATCCAGGCAGTTGAAACTTGTTACGGACATTCATTAGTGCAAAATAAATCTTGAAAGTATTATAGTCTAAGACTTTCATACTTGAGTTACATTTTGTTGTGGGCCACCTTTAGGAACTGCATGACAAGTCTGCAGACTGTGTGTATTATCATACCATAGTTATTGTCTTAAACCATTTTTAATATAAACTTGCATGAACAATAGGGTCAACAATCCACTAACACCTACAACAAAGCAACACAGTCAACTGACTGTTAAATCATTTCAAAAAACGGTACGCTTGCATGGAAACCCAAGCCATTTTCAACCCATTTTAAATATAATATATTTTAATTCATGCTGTGAGTGTTGGGATTAGGACAGTAGCCCCGTGGTGTTCCAGTACTCACTAACTGTTTTTTTGTCTTGTGATTAGTTACGCAAGTGAAGGTGATGGTAAGTCACCTGGTAAGTGGAGCACTGCACTCCTTCCCTGACACAAATAGCAGAATTTCAGAAGGCAGGGTGTGTTCATCTTTCGCCGCTCCCGAGTCAGCGCAGGGGTGGTAGCAGTGAGCTGAGCCTAAAAATAATTGGATATGCCAAATTGGGAGAAAGTAATAATAAAATAATTGGCGATTTACTAAATTAAAAAATAAATAAATAAACGTCAGGATGTTAACAATCAAAAGAAAAATGACAGTTATGTTATTTAAAGAGGTGTAGCAACATGTGGGGAACGTGGCACACTCGATTTTTCGCTAGTAACACTTTAAGACCCCAATTAAATATATTGGGGGTCAGTTTTTCCCTTAAGACTTACAATTCCAAATGAAACGGTGCCCTCTTCACAACCGATGTGCACCGTTTAGGCCTGTCCTGTATAGCAAGGGAAGTTGGAACTGTGTAATATAGGAGGGTAGTATAAGCCAGGATTGTAGAAAAAAAAAAAAAAGAAAACACCAGACAATGTGAAATCTCTCAAAGAATAAGGGTTTTTTTGTGTGTTATTTGGGTTGTGTGTAGATGGGGATTAATCAGAATAGTCATTCAGACAGGTTTGTATGTATTAATAGCACTATGTAACACAATTTTTGTTCCTGGGTAGTAAGTGTTATTTCCTAATTGCTTATGCCTCAAAAGTATAGAAAATGGCTATTATTCCCCACAAACTTTGCTTTTGTGACCAGGACAGTGATGTTTTGAAATGTACCTATTTCCAATGAGAAAACGAATGCGAATTTGTGTCTTTTCGTTCACATAAAGTCAGAAAAAAACAACATATGAATCCAAATTAACATGTATTTATACTAAAGTAATACAAAAATGACTACAAAAGATTTAGAAGTGAGTAGTTTTTCGAGATTTACGATTATACTGTAAATCACTTTCACGAATCAGCCCCCGAATGTAGTCTCCCATCATGTTCTCGTTATACTGTCCTTGGTAGCGGCATTCAAAGTCCAGTATATCCTGGTGGAAGCGCTCGCCTTGCTCCTCCAAGTACGCTTCCATGTTCTCCTTGAATTTATCAAGATGAGCATCAAGGATATGGACTTTGAGGGACAGCCTACAGCCCATTGTGCCGTAGTTCTTCACCAGAGTCTCAACCAGCTCCACATAGTTTTCGGCCTTGTGATTGCCCAGGAAGCCCCGAACCACTGCGACGAAGCTGTTCCAAGCCGCTTTCTCCTTACTAGTGAGCTTCTTGGGGAATTCATTGCACTCCAGGATCTTCTTTATCTGTGGTCCGACAAAGACACCGGCTTTGACCTTTGCCTCAGACAGCTTAGGGAAGAAGTCTTGAAGGTACTTGAAGGCTGCCGACTCCTTATCTAGAGCTCTGACAAATTATTTCATAAGGCCCAATTTGATGTGCAGTGGTGGCATCAGCACCTTCCGGGGGTCCACCAGTGGCTCCCACTTGACGTTGTTCCTCCCCACAGAGAACTCGGTCCGCTGTGGCCAGTCCTGCCTGTGGTAGTGCGCCTTGGTGTCCCTACTGTCCCAAAGGCAAAGATAGCAGGGAAACTTGGTAAAACCGCCTTGGAGACCCATCAGGAATGCCACCATTGCAGCCTCTTGATGCCATCTCAGAAAAATGCAGATATGTATCCACTTAGGCAGCTGGAACCAAACTGAACTGGTGGGCTTAAGGCCCCTGTATTTATACTACTATTTATATTACTGGAAAGCTCTAGAAGTTACTCCAAGTTTACTCAGCACTGAATCTATCTGGAATGTTCTGGAAAATAGGTAAATTTCAAAATATCACTGTCCTGGTCACAAAAGCAAAGTTTGTGGGGAATAATAGCCATTTGCTATACTTTTGAGGCATAAGCAATTAGGAAATAACACTTACTACCCAGGAACAAAAAAAAAAATAAATTGTTACACATCTGTTTTAATGCATCATCTGTATTTAATACATGCATGTTCTGTATTTATCTATTTGAAGACATTGCCACATGGCTGCCTCCATCAAGCAATTAACTCAAGGCTTACTAAACAATATACAGCACACACATAAAACTGAAAATACTAGCTGATGGCTGTCAAATGGTTTGCATTCAAAGTTGCAAGTAACAGTTTCTTGTGTGTAAAGGGACAGTAAGTGAGTCTGAAATGTTTATGGCCAATGTGCAAAGATTTTATATGCAGAACTATGTCTGATTATTTTGTTACAATAATAAAAATTGTCAGTCAACTTGCTTACTTTTGAAAGTGACAAACGCTGGAGAAATGAAACGTTGGGTTCAAGAATGCCAGATGTTAGTTTCATATCTGCTGTATTCAAGGTATTTCTCCACTGGATTTGGTTCTTGAGCCTGTTTATATAGTTCTGTGCAGGGTTGGGGGTCAGTTCCTTTTTATCAATTCCAATTGAATTGATTAAAAGGGGATGGAATTGGAATGGACTCCAGCCCTGTTTCTGTGTGTGCTGTGCATTGTCCAGTTGTAATTATGGTGAAGGTTTTCATACAGCAGCTGCTGTTTTGTTTCTTTTGTGATAAAGAAAATAATGTGACATTGTGGAATCCTGCATCACTGGTAGTGTATAGGGATTCTTCCAGTAATGTGGTGTTCAGTTCCATAATTTAAACCAGCAAACGACAGGCAGCTTTCTACTAGACTCCCTGCACTAGACTGACAGTTATGGTTTATGCTTCGCTAAGTTGTTGATAGTATAAGAATCTATTAAATAACTACACACCATTGCCAGTTTATTTTTTTTATAAGAGCTTGTTATTCTGCACTGTTCCCACAGTTCAGCATGTCGTGTGTGTCTGTGAGTGAAAGGGCAGTGTTTAGTGGCGTCTCAGCCTGACTGCAGTCCAGACAGATTCACTACAAATGCTTTCCTGGATCCACCCCATTTATATTATTGTGACTATAGTCTACCTGTAAATTATTTATTTTTTTATTGTCCTGATATTTATTTGCCAGTGTGGTGCCAGTTACTGTTTCATAGTATTTTTTGTTATTTTTTAATGTTGTGTTAAGTGATACTTTGTTCATAACGTGTTTTGTTTTAAATTGATTTGTTTTCATTCATATTCGTAACTAACAGCAGCTACAGTTGCAATTCTTACTGCTGTCGGAGATCACGGGAGCATTTAACACAGTGAGACACTGGTGTGCACCCTGAGCAATAACTGCTGGACACCAAGAAAAACAGTGGACTGTTGTTTTAAACCAGTCCAGCCTATACAAGGGTTGTTTGTGAAATGTTTCTGTTTGTCTTTGGGCAACATTTGCCACATTTTGGATAACCACACCCTCCCAGACCCATGGATGTGAAAGCTGGCTTCTTACTGAAAACATCTCGCTGCATCTGGTCTTTTTAAATCCATGGTAACTAATGCATATTGTCATTAATCTGAGCAACGCCTGATGCAGGGCAAGGTGCTTTGATTGATGACTGAATTAGAAATGATGAGACCTGGGCTCTGTACAAAGGGGAAGAAAAAAAAAGCAATAGCCAAATACTTTGCTGTTATGTTACAATATTTTTGAAAATGTCGGAAATAACTAATAAAAAAAAAAAACTGTTAAGTTGGTCTTTTCACTTGTTTTGTTTCATGTAGTTAATTTGTGTGTGTTGATCCAGTACTATAGAGGCTACCCACTGAGGACAGTACATGAAGTCTTCAGCCAGTGATCCTGTATGTCACCCAGTTACTGACGGCTGGAATCTACAGTAGCACTGCTTTCTATTGAATTCCCTTTTGTTACATACAGTGGATAGACAACCCAGCGCAAAAAAAAAAAAAAAAGACACATCTGCCATATGTAGCACACATTATTATGGTCTAACATGACTGGTAACATGCTATGCAAATTGCATCCAATTGCCTTAAAAAGTACGATTTTTAAGTGATGGTCATGCACTAAAAAAAAAATAAAAATCTACACCCTCAGTCTGAGTTGCTTATCTCAGCGTGAACCTGAAGTTCCCTTTCAATTGAATGACAACCATTACCGAATGAGAAAGAGCCCTCTCTGACCATTACTGAGCATATATAAAAAAAGCTGCCCTATCAGGGCCCTGCTGTGAGGGGGAAGTCCCTCCCACCTCCTGTTGAAGAGGGATGTCCTCACAGTAACATATCGCCATTTCCTCTCTCACTTCACTGAGACAGGTTACAGATTGCTTTGTGCTTTCTTGAACTGAATTTGTTGGATTTGTTGGTTTATACCCAGAAATTTCTTTACATCCACGGTAAAATCACGCTTTCGAGCGTTATTAAGAGTGCTCTTGCCTGATTCTCCCATCAGTTTACTGACTAGAGCTGGTTTCGACCCCTCTTGCGAGATTGGCAAACGGCCATTACTCTTTTTCACTACACAAGGCCTTTGATATAGCATGTGTGGAGTGTTGGGTGCTGTAAGGAGACTCCTGAGTCGTCTATAGCCCGGCACTGACCTCGGCACTGATTGACTCGGCACCGACGGCGCTCTCCTTAACGCCGATCTCCTTAACACCGATCCCGGCACTGACTGATTCGGCACTGATGAATCGCTTTAAAGCATCTACAGCCCGGCACCGACCTCAGTACTATCGGCACCGAACGCAGCAGCTTCACCTGCAAAGCCATGTCGGTACAGTCCACTGGGTCCTCCGCTGGGTTCCACCAGTGTGACCAGTGCGCGGCGAAGCTGCCCAGGCAAGACGAGCACCGGTCCTGCCCCAGATGCCTAGACCCAGAACATGCGGCCAAAGCACTGGCAGGTGAGCTGGACTGCTCTCCCAGTAGGAAGATCTCGAGAAGAACTAAGCGACGGAGAGCAGCCTTATCCCCAGCAGTCTCTCTTCTCAAGCCATGGGAGAATGAGGACCGTGGTCCAAGGCACTGCTCCCCTTCCTCACCAGGCGCAGACGATCCCCGTCACAGTATTGGTGCAAGGTTCCACCTTCACCAAGGGGGATAAGGACTCAACCTGTACGTCCAAGCCTTGCAGGATGACGGATTCGATGCTTAAAAAGGCATACGCATCGGCAGCGCTGTCAGTTCGAGCAGCTAATGCCATGGCTATACTGGTGCTCTACCAAAACCAGCTAGCAGAGAGGCTGCAGGAAAGAGTTACAGAAGCAGACATAGGGGAGCTCCAGGCGGTAGCAAGGACAAATACTGACCTAATGGGGGAGTTAGGCCAGGCATCAGGGCATTTGTGGCTGACGCAAGCCAAGGTCGTAGAGACTGAGAAGGTGGCGTTACTGGATGCCCCCATTACACTGAGGCAGACATTTGGGGCGACCATTGATGTGAGCCTCGAGAGGTCCCACAAGGCCAGAGAGGTCGCCTCCAAATTTTCGCGCCTTCCAGCTCACCGTCAGCGCCCAAAGTGGCATTCACAGCCCGCTGGGGTAAAAGAGTCTGAACACCGCCTTCAATCCCAGAGTAGACAAGCAGGCAGAGGCAGAGCCAGCGGCAAGGGACCACCGCAGGCCAGGGGTAATTGATTCTCCGGCTGGAGACCGAGGCTGGGGCCTAAGAAAGACCCACCCCTCTCAAGCCCAAGGGAGACCGCCCCTGAGGGGCCCTGGCTGCCACCAAACCCACCCCCACAACCAGACTGACCAACAGCGGTGACCTATGGTAAGGTTGCACCCAGGACTCCTGCCTGGGCTGGGGAGCGGTCTGGAATGGGAGAGGAATAAGAGGCTTGTGGAAGGGACATTGGCAGCAAGCACACATAAATGCCCAAGAGCTGCAAGCAGTGAGCCTGGTGCTATTCTATTTTCGGCAGCAATTAGCACACAAACGTGCTGGTCCGGATGGACAATACCACGGTGGTGGCCTACATAAACCACCAAGACGGCCTGCGCTCGCCAGGCCTTCACTACGCAGCGCACAGACTCCTGTCCTGGACGCACAGAAACTTGCCTTCCATCAGGGCAGTTCACCTCCCCGGTGTGGACAACAAGGCAGCAGACCTCCTGTCCAGAAGAGCTGCAGACAGCTCGCAGTGGAGGCTGCATCATCAAGTGGTGAAACAGATTTGGGAGAGGTTTCGACCTGCACGAGTCGACCTCTTTGCCACAGCCGAGTCCACTCATTGCCCCCTATGGTTCTCCATGGAGAGAGACTGGGGCCCTCCCTGGGAGTAGATGCGCTAGCTCACCCCTGGCCACAGGGGCTCTTGTATGCGTTCCCTCCGCTACCACTAGAGAGGATCAGGGTGGAGAGAGCACAGGTTCTGCTGGTTGCCCCCAGATGGCCGAGACGCCCCTGGTTTGCTCTCCTCTCCGACATGTTGTCGGATCAGCCGTGGCAGCTCCTGCTGTGCAAGGACCTCCTGAGCCAAGCGGAGGGGCTATTATGGCACCCGAACCCAGCCCAGCTCCAACTCTGGGTCTGGCCGTTGAACAGAGCCGTCTATTCAGATGAGGTTTGCCAGATGCAGTAGTAGAAACGCTACAGTCTGCTAGGGCGCCGAGCACTAGAGCCCAGTACTCATATAAATGGAAAGTTTTCCAAGACTGATGCCTTGCTGAAGGTCACGATCCTGTGACCTGCCCTATTGAGACGATATTAACCTTCTTACAACATGTGTTTGACGCAGGAAAATCAGCGTCCACTTTGAAGGTATACCTGGCAGCAATATCAGTGTGCCATGACAAAATTGACTCGGTGTCCCCTGGGGCACATTTGCTGGCAATGCAATTTCTTAAAGGGGCTCGGAGGCTTTGTCCTCCCATGAAAAGTATGGTCCCCAAGTGGGATCTAGAACTGGTACTGTGGACCCTTATGGGTCCCCCATTCGAGCCAATGGCGTTAGCAGAACTGTGCCCTGTTTCATTGAAGGTGGCGTTTATAATGGCCATTATGTCTGCCAGACAAGTAAGTGAGCTTCATGCGCTGTCCATTGATGACACATGCATGGCTTTTATGGGAAATAGCTTGGCGGGTAGTATTAAGAACAAATCCATCCTTTTCGCAAAGGTGGTGTCCTCATTCCATATTAACCAACCAGTGGTTTTGGAAACTTTCAGACATCCCCCGCACGAGTCAGAGGAGGACCGTAGACAGCACACACTATGCCCAGTTCAGGCTCTGTGCTGTTATCTGGATAGGACGGCATCCTGGAGACAGTCCAACCAGCTGTTTGTCTGCTACGGGTCCCGCTCTAGAGGTCAGGCCCTATCGAAGCAACGTCTAGCGCACTGGGTGACAGATGCAATACGCTTGGCGTATGAACAATCGGACTGCCCGTTACCGGGGGACATTACAGCCCATTCTACCAGGGGCCAGGCAACTTCGTGGGCTTTCCTTCTTGGCGCCTCCTTAGTTGAGTTATGCAATGCTGCACATGGACAGGTAGTCAGACATTTGCACATTTTTACCGTCTTGATGTTGCAAACCGAGCGAGACCCTCTTTGAGCTCTAGGGTGTTGCAGGCAGCATGTGGGCTCTGAGGCTATCGCCATGAGGCTGTACTGTCAGTAATCTCGAGCCACGGCAGCTTTGGCACAGCTTCCCATTCGGTAAAGGTTGTCATTCCATTAAAAGGGAACGTTAGGTTATTACCGTAAGCCTGGTTCCCTGAAAGAGAATGACAACCATTACCCTTCGAGGTCGTAAATATAGTGAAATAAAATGGTGATATGCTACTGTGAGGACGACTCTCTTCAACAGCAGGTGGGAGGGACTTCCCACCTCACAGCGGGGCGCTGATAGGGCAGCTTTTTAATATATGTTCAGTGATTGACGGTCAGAGAGAGCTCTTTCCCATTCGGTAATGGTTGTCATTCTTTTTCAGGGAACCAGGGTTATGGTAATAACCTAACGTTATTTCACTGTGTCGTCTTCATCTTGAACATCCCAGTGTGTGACTGCTTACCGTCACCAGCACCTCGTCTGTGTTAGACAGTTTCAATGCACCTGACAATTAAATTACTTCACAGTATTGGTCTTATCTGGGAATGGAGAGCAGTCTTGCATTGTTTGACATGACCACTAGAGGGGGGGCTACACCGCTTCTTGACCTGTATTACTAAGTCTTGCCTGTAGTCGAGCGCAAATGATAAATGAACAAGAGTAGATTGTAACCGTACTACTGTTTCAGGAAGGGCAGTTACTGCGGAACAGCTAGCTGCTGGGTTATTTGCATGATCGGTGAATACAATAAATCGTTTTTTTATTCCCCACAAGGGCTCATTAGCAATCGGCCTTAAATATTAAAGACTTTCAGATTAATTAACAAACCAAAATTAACAAATTACATAACAAAGACTGTGTTATATAGTCAGACAACTGTGCTGCTCATTCCACTGTTGCAGTCTACCATTGCGCTACCAGCACTGCATTGCCGCTGAAGATCAGGCAGAACTGTCAACTCTCCCTTCGTCAACTTTCCCTTCGTCAACTTTCCCTTCGTCAATTCTCCCTTCGTCAACTTTCCCTTCGTCAATTCTCCCTTCGTCAATTCTCCTCGATAACTCTCGGGACACATTTGTTCCCGTATTTTGCCGTTTCTTGACTTTGAAATGTCCTGAAGCCATCTCTATAAGCACGTTTTTATGAGAAAGTTGGGACGAACGTCCCAAGAGTGTGGACGATGTGACCCAAACAGGGTCCCGCGACTTCGACCAGAAATAATGTCGGAGTCGGAAGTATGAACCAACTTAGATGTTTTCTACTCGCTTGTTAGAGGCGCCGTGGCTACTATCTTTGTGGGGACATTTTCTCAAATACGCACACAGCGCTAAGGACACCAGGAATTAATGGAGCGGCGTGGTGTGCTGAGGGGACAACGCTGGGCGTGTGTGTTTGGTGGGCCATAATCGTCTGCGTCAGGAATCGAGAAAGAGAGAGAGAGAGAGAAGAAAAGTGCGCCTCCTTCAGTATCATCTGAGGGTTTAACTCAGGGAGGGAGGGTGAGAGAGAGAGAGAGAGAGAGAGAGAGAGAGAGAGAGAGAGAGAGAGAGAAGTGAGAGAAAAGTGTATCATCTGAGGGTTTAACTCAGGGAGGGAGGGTGAGAGAGAGAGAGAGAGAGAGAGAGAGAGAGAGAGAGAGAGAGAGAGAGAAGAGAGAGAAAAACGGAGGAAGTCATATATCTAGACTGGAGAGAGAGGAGAGAGAGAGGAGAGAAGAGAAGAGAGAGGAGAGAAGAGAGAGAGAGAAGAGAGAGAGAGAAAGAGAGAGAAAAAGAGAGAGAGAGAGAAACGGAGGATTGGAGTCCCTCCGAGGGAGGGTGAGAGAGAGAGAGAGAGAGAGAGAGAGAGAGAGAGAGAGAGAGAGAGCAATCAAGCTCGCCCGCTATAGGACTATACGGTAATACGTGAAGACGATATACCATGAACTAGGGGTGGTGTATTCATTTTTTAAATTTAGTAAACAAGAAGGACAAGGACACGAGGGGAGACAGAAATTGAAAAGTAAGGTGGTTATTTTATTTTTTTGTATTTATTTCTGATTAATTTGCAATAATAACAGCGAAAGCTATAGGCGTACGAACTGTGATCCTATTGTATGCATTGATATGTTACCCTACTGCAAAGATTTGTCATCACTGGCATGCGTCTCTCTCTGTGTGGATGTACAATGCGTCTCTCTCTCTCTCTCTCTCTCTCTGTGGAGCAATGCAACGGACATTTCAGTACTGACATTAGACAGCAATGCCATAACAAAACGGTATAGCGCTAGCCTTGAAAAGCACACAGACCGTGAGAACAACGGTGTGTGGTGTTGTTAGAGCCGGTGACTAGAAGCAAAGGTAGGCAGCGTGGGGCTAACGAAACGGCTGTCGTAGATATTTAATCATATTTTATTACATCTGCTTTAATACAATGCCTGTTAATCACAGCTGTAGAGGTTCTTCCTCTGTGCTCGCTGCTAACAGCGCTGATTTGGGGAGGTCGGCTGCACTTTGTAGTTTTTAGAAAGCATGGACTCCTACTTGTATTATTATCAGTATTATTTTAACGGAGTGGTACCTAAGTATGTGCCACTGAACAAACAGTTTAAACACATCATAATAACATAAAACAGTATTTATTTATGTACAGTAGCTACCTATTAGTTACATGTAGCAGGGAATAAATACAGAGTATTTTAACATGTAGATGTAGATATTGAGACACACACACACACACACACCTCTCTCTCTCTGTGTATATATCTATCTATCTAGATAGATAGATAGATAGATACTAAAGATTGCGAGCTCTGCGCTTCGTGTGAATCGTGCAGTATTGCTGCGCTCAGCAGATTTATTATTTTTTTTTTTTCCAAGAAAAGCAATTACAGAGGTTTTGATTTAGCGCGTGGTGCTGAGCTGGCAGCGCGCGCGGCGTTAATGTCAGTAATTAGGAGCAAGTGTCGAGTTAACCGCGGATCAGATCCGTGTAATTAGCAGCAAACACTGCCTCGTGCCCGCACAGCCAGGTTTGAGATCTCGTCTCGGGAGGGAAGAAAGAGCTGGTGATGGTCTGATAGACAGGCACTACACTACAGTGAGCAAGATTCGCTGTGTACGGCATGACCGCTAAGCGGAACACGTTTTGATCACTTGAAAACGGAACCACTGCATCACAATTCTGGATTTATAGCAGGAAGCCACACGATACAACGGCGTCGGAGAAACAATTATATTCTGCAACACACACACAACATTGGCACACATCCCCATGCTGTACAAATACACAGTATAGTCTGCTGCCTGCATTTCAAAATCCTACACATATGCACTCACACTTGCCTTCCGGTAAATACATGCATTTACTGGTACTACATTGTGGAGTCATATTTATATACGGCATGTACTGTCTTCGTTTTTAATCTATAGATAGCACAGCTCTGTCCATCCTACTGTATTAATACACCTAAGGACATAGAAGCATAAGCATAAATCGCAGACATGTTGGTATATATATATCTGATATATATATATATATATATATATATATATATATATTATATATATATCTAATTGTGTGTGTGTGTGTGTGTGTGTGTGTGTGTGTGTGTGTGTGTGTGTGTGTGTGTGGCACGAAGTAAATAACGGCGCTGTAAAAAATAAAAAAAAGTTGAAACGATATATTGTTACTATTGGGTTTTACCAGATAGCACACACACACTCATTGCAAGTAATGCCTTACTGTTTGTTATCTGAATGATCCACACGCGGGATCCAGTATATGGGGGGCGCAATGGAAGAATGAGATCCTTTAGTAATTGCTGCCAGCTTCTATTATTGAATGTGCATGAATATGTACTTAAGCGATGTTCAATTCTGAATAATAAGGCTACTGTCGGGGTGTTGTGGTGGAGTCACCGTCGGGAGTCCATAAATCTCTAATGTAAAAAATATGCATCTGACTCAATGTGCGTGACTCTATTTACACAGTAAACTTGTTGACACATTAAAGACAACTGTGTAATTGTGATATATAATATATATATATATATATATATATATATATATATATATATATATATATATATATATATATATATATATATATATATAATTAAATTTGATAATTTGTCTGATCTTCATAGCATTCTTAGTCAATTTTTTTGTGGGTTGTCTATAGTTCGCTACTGCTGTGTAGATATTACAGCCTCTGGTTCATTTCTTAAACCACCGCTCTTCAGAACAGCCTCTGTAGCTGAAAAAAGACTTAGTAAGCCTTGTCAGTAATAATCAGAAACAGTAATACATAATTGTATTTATTGCACAAAATAAGATATTGAACAGGCAAGAAACGAAATAGTTTGAAACGCAGGACAAGCCACGTAAAGGTAATACTATCACTAAGTCAAACTAACTGAGCTGGGTTTGCAGGGATCAGGGCTCCTGAACCTGTGTGCACTTCAATCTGATTGAAGCCCCAAGCCGACTCCAGCTCCAAACGGGCTTGCATTCAGAACATAGACAGGGTTTGGGAATCACTCCCACAGATAGGCAACTTCAATATGATTAGATTGTGCTCATACACAGGGCAATTAAGAAACAGCCAATTCCTTCATAAAATGGAAATCGGAGTAGCTTCTTGCTTACAATAATTGTATTTCTTTCCATTTGCACTTGCATTGGAACCCATCTTCCCTTTAAAACAATGCTGCTGTGGGATCAGACCCCTAGCTGTGCGTGAGATCATTTTAATTGAAGGCAGGACTGGGGATGAGTGCAGTGTGGACACTGGAGCGGGCTCCTTGGTGTCTGTCTCCCTAGACAGTCCTCTAATGAGCTGGCTCATGCCAAAGAGATTTCTGAGATAAATAAATAATGTCATGTAAATAGACAGAGGAAAAGTAAAAAAACAAACAGAGCAGAGTAGAATCCGGCAGGCCCAGCTGCCTTAACATCTGGACAGCAGGCAGGGGAGGCCAAGTCAATCTGCAGCTCCTAAAGAAGTCTTTACGGAGGTCGTGAAGACATGAAAACATCTGTCGAAGATTTTCCTTTTTTTTTTTTGTAGAATGATTGTGTTTAGAGTTATGGCTGCAATAAGGATGGTACTTTTTCCCTCTTCTTGGTCGTCATGATGACAATGCCAAGGCGATGCCTCCTCTCTCCTTAAACCCAATGACACCCGCCCTTGTCGATTGCTACTTCATTTCATCTGACAGTGATTAAAGAGCTGCTGGGGCACGATTCCCTTTCCTGAGCAGATCTCTTTCAGTCAGAGTGGTTCTGTCAGGGGCTGGCCGGCCTGGTGCATTGACAAGTCAATGTGAAGCCTCTCACATCGAGGTCGATGGACAGTGAACTGCAAGGGGTGGATTCAGTTCAGAAATACTGTGCTATTTGCTGTATTATGGCAACATTCAATGTAACTTTCCAGAGGAGCTGTAAACCAATTCAAATTCATGAGCCGTTTTATTCATGCAGGCGTGTGTCTGGGGGTTTGATCGCACGATAGAACAAGAAAACACCTCAGGTCAGGAAGCTGCACTTTTTGATTGAGTCTTGCTTTGCCATATCCTACAATCATATTCCTCTTGATGTTGCAGTACAACCCCTTGGTGTGTGTTTATATTGTGCACTCTTCTGGTTTTGCAATGGTACTCAGATAGTATTTTTTTTGGAAGGGTGGGTGCAACAGTGAGACCAGTCTGGGATCAGCGATTATGCAATCTGCCTGGAAATCCTGAGCTCTCTGTGCAGATTCACCCCGGGGCTCTGTGAGAGGCAATGCAGCGACCCTGGCAAAATGACTTCTTCACTACAGACAGACTCGTCCTAGCAAGCATATAAAACTGTATAGCAGCAGCTGCAGCCCCTATACTAGGCATCCAGGGTGACTTTCCCCTCAAGTGAATTGAAACTGTGTCTCCACCTGCAGACCTGGTTTCTAACCTGTTGAATCTGAGCTCCCTGGTGTAAGAATCTGATTTGATACCCTTGACACTACCCTAAAGATCTGCATGTGTTTCCACATTTCCGCCTATAACTTTCATTCAGTACAATATCAGCTGTAGAGATCAGTGCAGTGTGCAGCAGTGTGTATGCTGTCCAGTCTGACCAAGAACCTGCTAACTCCCCTTGCAATCGCTGAAAGCAGGAACTTCAAACTCCTTTCTTCAGTCCAGTAGCACTTATCAAGTACTTTCACTGATATGTCCAATTGTGTTTTGTGTCGCAGTCCTCTGCATCTGTCACCTTCCCCCATCCGCACTTAGATAATCCCAATCCCTAAAGATCCTAGACCCAGTGGTTCTTTATTTTCAGCATCCCTTTTACAAGCATGGCCCTTTGTCTAATCATTTTAGTGTGTGTGTCTGGGATAGGGTGGTAAGTTACATTTGTGTCTGTGTTGCACAGCCCTCTGTGTGCGTGTGTAAGGTTAGTGAAAGTGGAGGCTTTTGGCTGCTGAGCTGCTCTGCACTGTAAAACTCCAAATGCCACCGTCTGCATGCGCAGGCTGCCCTGAACACTGCAGCATTCTGAATACGACCACTCAGTATAACTATGCTTCAAGGAGAAAAAACTGCAGCAGCGCTGCAATTAATATCGATTGATAAGTATCTCTATATTAACCCCACTGCTGTTTTACCCCCAGTTGTTCATCAATAAGGGATGGATCTGATCAGCCTAGACACTGATGAGCCGTGGCTGGATTTAAAGCATGTTCCAGTGGGTGGGGATCCCCCTGGATTGCATCACCACTTTATTGATACCCGGGATAGCACAGGTGGTGATGCAATGCAAGGTAATTCCCTAGTGCTCTAAAATAAACAGAAACATCCAGCTGTGGCTTATCCTGAAGAGATAGAGACTAGTCCAATCAGCCCCTAACTATTCAATGAAACATGATGGAAAGAGGAGCTGTTTTCTGAATCCACTTTTATTCTGTTCTTGCAAAGGGGTCTAAGCTGTCTCACAGGACTCCCCGGAGCACTCAGGGGTGGATTATTTCTATAGCAGCCGAGGCAACCAAAGCTCTGGGGGAGAATCTGTCTGGCTCTGGTTTGCATAGCTGCCTTGCTGACAGTCTCACCAGAGACCAGTATACCCTCTCAGCTACTTATTTGTAATTCTTGTTTATTCAGATACATTGCACAGTTGTTGTGTCTGTTCTAAACAGACTATGATGAATGTTTGCATATAAGTGATTGCTTAGACTTTCCCTTCAAAAGTAAGAAGTAAAAAATCTGATGGAGATAATTAGGTTGGTCTTGGACTTATGAGTGAGAGGCAAATGAAAAAGAAACTCACAGCAACTGTAATGAATGAAGTACAACACTGTGTGCGTGTCTGTGTCTGTGTGTGTGTGTGTGTGTGTGTGTGTGTGTGTGTGTCTGATCGCTAAAAGTGAAGTAACATGTTGTACACGTGGATGCCGCACCAAAGATAGATGAAAGGGAGCAGGCTTACTCTACTGCAATGCCTGCCTTTCAAACACACACACTTGCACTGTCACATTTACCCACGTTCCTCGGCTGTCTACGTTTGATTGTCAGACCATGTTATAAAATTCGTCAGTCTGTTTCTGCATAATTGCTGCTAAATTGCTGCTAAATAAATAATGCCCTGGCTGCGACATACACATCAACCACACACACTCCTTTAGGGAAGAACTTTACATAGGCACGACAAGAATAACTAACGAGTCTCATGAATTTTAAGTTGTTGATGATTTGGGAAACACATCTCTTTAAAAAAAAAAAAAAAGTTTCCACTTATTAACACTAGCAATATTATCACATGGCCTCCTTTTCTTCTGTTTACTTGTCTTTTGTACTTTAGTTTGAGAAAAAAAAGTTGCTTACTGCTTCCTGGTACCTAATCACTTCATGGGCTGCAGTTTACTCCAATGGTCAAGCTACATTCAGACCATGTGATCTGCAGCAACGGAACCAGGATGCATAGCATAGCAGGAAATATTTGCACATCTTGCATTAATCTCAGCACAGTAATACTGGCAATAAAGCCTGTAAGTAGTAAGAAAATGGATGTTAAAGCTTTGGCTGCCATGCCATTCTTTTCTCAGGGGAGTGATTTTAATAGAGTATGATAACTGAAAAGCAGAGTGGAGAGTGGGAGCACAGAGACGTGTTGGACAGGTGGAGAGGTCGTCACGGTAACACCGAATCAGGGAGCAAAGGAGAGAGGGAGGCTGTCAGCTTGTCAGCAACAGAACCCATCTCAATGGGCCCTAGAATTTCAATGTGCTGCTCTCCCCCCCCCACCCCCTCTCTCTCTATCACAAACACACGTCTCTACCAGTCAGACTTTCCCTGCAGTGCTGTTTCCAAGGCAACCAGAGAAATCCCAGAGAAAAGTGGAGCATTCCACTAGCATAGTGAGCAGGGCAGCAGAACTCTTCGAGTCCTCTTAGTATGCTAAATAGTGCGTGTGATTTTTCATATTATTCCTGGAATCTGCAGCTAGGTGTGATGTGCCACTCACAGAATATATTGGTAAAAACCTGCCTGCCATAACACTGTCAGTAGGATGAAGGCACTGTATGGCAGGGGCGTTCAAGACGGCACTGATTTGACGTGGCTGGTCTATAAGGTGTTTACTTGTTCTGGAGTTGAATTATTACCTGAACTCCTGCTAGGAAATGGGGGTGAAAAACTGACCCCTCCCCTGTGAGCGTGTTCTTTCAGCACCATCAGGAATGGGTGCAGGCTTGGATACTCCAGTGTGCAAACCCTCACTGCCCCACAGGCGTGCCCTGGGCTGGGGGAGAAGTTCAGTCTCCATGTCTGTTCAGCCTTTGAACTTTATCATCACAAGATTTTACAAAAACCTTCTATTGACAACTTTTCTTGCCTTGTGTTTCCTGGGGTCAACAGCACCACTGTACTGCAAGCGAGCCAAGATAGGCCCTTATTCTCAGTGACTGATTTGTCAATCTCACATTTTCAGCTCCCTGCTGTTTCTGTGAACATCACTACCTTTCCTGGCTCACCTAGAACACACTGATGATGCAGTTGACTCCAGGAAACAGTGGTGGTCTTTCATATAGTTTTCTATGAGTTCTGGATGGAGGCTCTGGAGCTGTAGTGATTGAATAGATGTGTTATGGCTGAAAGGTGATGCAGTATTCACTTCAACAAGAGCAGGCACAGACAAATGCCTAAAACAACAATTTTATTTACTGACTGACTTACTGGCATCACAGCTGCAGACACCAGCTCTGTTTGTCGATAAAGGTGTCTATGTTTGTCTTTAGCTGGAAGGGTAATCTCTCCAGGGCTGCCAATTCAAAAAGAAAGCATCATCATTCATCTGTGCAGGGCAGCGTGTCCCTAACTGCCTTTTAATAAAAGTCCTTTTAGCAACTAAGAGCCCAGTTAGGCCCTCCTTTCATTGAGGCGCTCTGTCTCTTCACAGTCCACTCAGAAACGCCTTGGTTTATTACTTTGTGTTGTTGACTTGTTATTTGAACCCTTTCATGAATTTTTTTTTTTTTTTAAACAGCTGAAAAAAAGTAGTTTTGGACACAGAATAATGATTTCCATTACATCAGAGTAGTTAAAACTTCGTGCTGATTTGAACCGGCTCTCGCCAAGATAAGCACCAATTAGACGTAGCTTTACAGTAAACTAATGTGATCCATCTGCATCTCCATCCATTTGCGTTTCTTTCTATCTGATGTGTAGCTATCCTTCTGCCTGGTGTTGATTGCCGAAGTGTAATGCTGGCTCCAGGGATCAGCTTATTTTGCCTCCCCAGCGCATCAGCACACACAACGGCTGCAATGCTGGCTCCGGTGATAAACCACAGAGCGGTCTCCCCAGCGCATCAGCATGTCAACCATCTGGATTGAGCTAAGTAGGGTACATCTCTGGGGTCTTCAAGTGGGCACTTTCCATCATCTGTGTTTTGTCAACTAGCCCACGACACCTCAAGAGGGCTCAACAGTGATTCTGGCGTCCCAGCATCACCCACCTCCATCCCCCACTCAGCTCAGCCCAGCTTACTTACCTGTACATCAGCATTGCTTTCTTTCTATTGTGCTTGAGATACCCAGCCAAAATCTTTCCGTCTCAACCACAGCCAGTTGCTGTTCCTTTGTGCTGCTTCAGATACTGTACTGTAAGTTCTTGACTGTGCGACGCAACTCTTGGCCACTGAACCTGACGTCTCTGAAAAACCAGGTTGTAGAGTGTGCCACAAATCCTCGACAACCCACCTCCACTGGGTAAACTCGGACTCTCTATCCTCGCTGTTCCGCTTCAGCAGCTAGTTGAGTATACCAAAGTTTCTTCCTCTCATCCGCTTCATCCACAGCATCCTCCCATGGCACTGTTAACTCTACCAGATGAACGAGGCGTGCTGATCCAGACCACAAGAAAATGTCTGATTGCAGGTTAGCTTTGGCAATCTCAGGTGGAAAAGTAAGCCGTCGACCAACATCTGCCAGCATTTTCCAGTAACAGCTTCCAGTTGTCCTGGGTGAGGCTTGGTTTTAACATCTTTTCTTGGTGGTTGCTCTCTTGGATGGAGGAATATTGTTTTTTGTGTGTAATGCTTTGATGGAACTGGTGGCAACTTTTTTCATTGAAAATGTTTTAGGGGGCCTCCAGAGTTGTGCATCCAGTAAAGGCACTCTGTGTGGAGTGCAGGATGCGCCCTATAACCTGGAGGTCGACAGTTCGAGTGCAGGCTATTCCACTGCCGACCGTGGACAGCCAGGGTGGCCTCGGCTCACTGCGCACCAGCACCCACTGTGGACTGGCATGGGCGCCAGCGGGCTTGCGTGGTCCTCCGACGTTGTAGCTCTGAGGTGGCTGCATGGCGGGCCTGCAGAATGAAAAGAAGCAGATGGCTGAGGGCACGCATTTTGGAGGACGTGTGTGTCTGGGGGTGGCAGCGGTGGGCTAGGTTGAAAAAATAAGAATTGGGCATTTCAAATTGGGGAGCAAATTTGAAAAATAATTGGCGATTCCAAATAAAAAAAAAAAAGAAAATGTTTATATAGGAGAAATAGCATCCTTATATTATGCATTTGTGTCTTCTATAAGTCCCCATATAAAGACAAGAAGAGAGTTTTTTTATCCATCCCCGTATGAGGTCGCCATGCATGATAGGGTTAAAGCTGTAACAGTAATGGACCTACAATTAGGTTTCATTTACCAGTGGATCGCAGGCAATTTTAACATGCATATGCTTATGACTATAACCTAAAGGGAAGCAAACCACAATGCAGAAGCATTCCAAACAAAATATGAATTATTTTGAGAACAGCATTGAAGAACAAGTACATGACATAAGAAAGGGTTCAGTTAATATCCTCGAGCAGATTTTTTGGATGTAGACTTTGCATGTGATTCACTGTAGGACTCTTGTTTCCTGGATCTGCTGGTGTGAGAGAATGATGCTGAGTCCGGTAGATGAATGAGTCACTGATAGAGTTTGACTGTTTTGCTGATGACAGCAACAATCAGACAAGCATGCTGAGACCCCGTTCTGTTCCTTCTTTTCTTTGTTCAGCTGCACGCTTGGTGGATTGTGGAGAGATATCAGCACTGTGTTCTAAACAAAGCCATTTTCAACCGGACGGGCTTTCTAAAGGACAGGCATGCTAAAGTTATCAATCCCAAGCTGACCGGTGTAGGGTTCAGAAATCACACAAAGAACAGCATTAATGTGCTTGCAGCAGTAAACAGAAAATGCACACGCAGTATAAGAAAACAATGTATTCATGTAACCATGAGAATCATACATCCACTCTAGACTCTGTAATGTCAAAATAATATACTACTCCAATTGTAACAATAATTTCAAAGAGACCAATGTAGAGCTGTGTGAGAAAAAGACAATCATTTCCAATTCTGCACAGGTCATTTACCTAATTAGCCAGATGTGTGCTGCCTAATTAGTTTTGTTTGTGTCTGAAATTATGGCTCCGCTCCATATCCCCCGTCTTACCCCTTGGATTTTTCTCATCCATATGGGGAATCAGTTATCCCTCAGCCAAATGGATATAGACTAAGTGAGGCACAACATATCTGTAGAAAAACGAATGCTAAATCATATCGATATAGCATCCCCTTAATTTAAGTTGTGTACTGCTGCCTCGGTCTCCTGATTTTATTGAGATGGCTGAGAGATTTATGACTCCCGTCTGGATTTAAAGTATTCCGAAAACCATGACATTCTGGCAAGTCATGGCTCTGAAGGACCCCTATTTTGTGCTTCTAAACCATTTGCTTAGATGTAAATTATAAACTGAACAGCACACTCAGCGAAATTCCAGTATCACGCCAAAAAATGACAGAGAGCTGGCCAGAACATCTCCTTCGATAGAACATTAGTTTTCATGTTGCTCTTGAAGTGCTTTTCAAGGTGAATCTTGTGCAAAGTGGTGTTAAACTTGATAAGAAACTGAGTGTGAAGGAGTTTGGGGTTGGTTAGAGCCACCTATACTCCACCGTGTTAAGCCACAGATGGATTGTTTTAGATCACCGTAACAGGATTGCATCTCTCGCTTGTTTTTAGAGGTAGTCCCTGGGTAACTCCAGATAGCTTATTGATGCTATCCAAGCCCTGAAAAGATCCAGCTGTGGTTTAACCCAGTGGGGTAGAGGTTAATGATTGGGTATTTTGAAGTTCTAATGTATATCGCTCAGATGTTTTCATATATGTACTAGCTATAGTCAACATTTCATACAGTTGGAAAAACCATAAAGTGTCAGGCAAGTTTATTTACCGTTTCCCATGCATTATGCATCAAACTGAGTGTCAAACTAGATTGCAATCAGATTAATCTCTCCTGTCCTTGCAGGTCTGAAGAAGAAGAAGAAGAAGAAGAAGAAGAAGAAGAAGAAGAAGAAGAAGAAGAAGAAGAAGCTGCAAGATGCCTGAGCAAAGTAATGACTACCGCGTGGTGGTGTTTGGGGCAGGGGGAGTGGGCAAGAGCTCGCTGGTGCTACGATTCGTCAAGGGAACCTTCCGGGACACCTACATCCCCACCATCGAGGACACCTACCGGCAGGTGATCAGCTGTGACAAGAGCGTCTGCACCCTGCAGATCACCGACACCACCGGCAGCCACCAGTTCCCTGCCATGCAGCGGCTCTCCATCTCCAAGGGCCATGCCTTCATCCTGGTCTACTCCATCACCAGCCGGCAGTCCCTGGAAGAGCTCAAGCCCATCTACCAGCAGGTCCTGCAGATCAAGGGCAGTGTGGAGAGCATCCCCGTCATGCTGGTGGGCAACAAGTGCGACGAGACCCAGCGAGAGGTGGAGACCAAGGAAGGGGAGGCCCAGGCCCAGGCATGGAAGTGCGCCTTCATGGAAACGTCGGCCAAGATGAACTACAACGTCAAGGAGCTCTTCCAAGAGCTGCTCAATCTGGAGAAGAAGAGGAACATGAGCCTCAACATCGACGGCAAGCGCTCAAGCAAGCAGAAGAGGGCGGACAAGATCAAGGGGAAGTGTAGCATCATGTAGGCAGAGCCGGTGGCTGGGGTGGAGTGGAAATGAAAGTAGGGAGGGCTGGGGAAGGGGGAGGAGAAGGACACATCCCATAGCATAGCCATCATCTCCTCCTCCCCTTATCCGCATTAGGGGAGTTATATTTCAGAATACTCTTCCCATCAACCAGGCATCTAATCCCAACTCTGAAGCAGAGTCGCAGTCTCATTCTCAGCCTCATTCTCATTATTTCAGAGGAGTGCATTGCAGTAATCTCTCTACACAGGAAGGGGAGGGAGGCATGATGTACAGGAGGAAGGTTACGAGATGGGCGACTGGAGAGGGTTAGGAGGAATCAGGGAGTCTGGGAGGGAAGAATCACCACGGCATAGATATAGATACATATAGAGGGAAGTATTAATCGAGATCTTTAGAGATGGAATCGCAGGATGAGAACTAGCATACAGGATTGTGTTACGTAGTCCAAATAGTGGACATGTGGTAGAAGGGATTTCTGTTAAAATAATTAATTTTGATCATTTACTGTATTCCTTCGAATTTCTGTACCATTTTTTGTTTCTTAAAAATAGCATGCGCCTTAAATTTGAGTACAGTGTCGCGTGTATTAAAATCAACAACAAAAGATGTGACTACCTGAGTACACAAACAGCAACGTGACTGACTGCCAAGAAAAGACAAACCAAAACATTACTGCCCGATCTCCAATCATCCATGACACACAGGCAGCCGTTTTCAAAGAAGTGTCATTAGCTTCCTGAGGAATTCAAAGAGATGCTTTTACAATTTCAGTGTTTCTAACAAACAGTACCAGCTTGGACAGATCAGAACTGCTGATCAGACCCCCGTATTTTTCGACATGCCAAGCAATACCACAGTTCACAAATTGTGAGAAAAACGGGTGTGAGTAATCACGACTGGAAATGAGACGCAGCACATAACTGTGATGCTCTGTGTGATAGCAGACGGCTGCAAACTGCCTCCATATGCATAATTAAGGTTGTATTTTTGCAAATGCATATTTATTTGATGTTTTATTTTTTCCTTAAATTGAGGGTGGGAAATTTAGACAGCGTTTTAAATTCAAGGGCGTCTTAAATTCGAAGGAATACAGTATGCTGTGTTGAGCATTGAAAACATGCAGCCAGATCCCTTTTTATCCACCATCTCTACCCATTGGAAGCTCCTTGGTTGTATAAGCTGAATATATGAGTTGTTTTGCATTGCAGTAGAAATAGAAAGCCGGGTGAATCAGTTTGGTTGGTTTTGTTCAGGCACTGTACATGGCCCTTTCTGCACTGGCACAGCCTTGTCATTAGCATCCATCACAGAACTTGCTCCCTGGATCTGTTGCAGGTTAGTTGCTGGAGGTCTTTAGGATAACTCCTCAGCTATCTTTGATGCCATACAGTGCATGTGATATGTTGCTTGAATAGACGAGACTGGTTGGGAAGGACATTAATCATGAAGGTTGAGTCTAGTTAGTTGGTCATGGGTTAGTCACTGGGTCTATGGAGTCTTCCAATCATGTTCACCCCAGTCCACCACCGTCCGCCCCCCGCCGCATGCATGCAGATGGTAGTCAGCTCTATTGCATTTTCATTGTTTGTATGCAGCCGACTTCAAGAGAAACTGGACAAAATCAAACCAGAAGTTTCTTATTGAGCATGCCTCCAAGAAAATATAGGAGGTATGAGGAGGGGAGGGCATGGCAAGTGTACCTTTATTTCTTCTCTTGACATCTCTCCACTGTGAACACCAGGTTCTTTCAATGATCAGCATAAGAAGGAACTGGATTTGTGCTAGAAGGTGGTGGTGGTTGGTGTTGGGGACACTGGTTGTGTTATCTGAAACTATAACGCTGCTAGAATGTCTTAGCAGTGATGCTCCCTGTCACTTCAGCCTGAAGATCTCCTAGCAACCTTGCTGTTCTGAAAAAATCCTGGTCAGTGCAGCTAGAAATGCTGGGAGTTGGAGTCCCCAACTCAATCTCAAACAGGATCATGGGAGTTGGAGTGCACATTTAGCAGACGCATGGGATCTGTCTGCCTGTAACTGGACATTCAGAACCTGGACATCCATAAAGACATAGAGCATACCTAAGGCAAAGCAGTGCATCTTGACTGCACAAGCTAGTAGTTAGAAATACAGGCATTTAATATTAAATATGGGTGTTTTAAGTGTTTTTTCTTTCTTTTGATAATGTTCCCATCAATTCATGGCATGGAAACAATGAGACAACAGATATGTTCAGCCTCTTGCAGTCGTTATTTTGGAGTGATCAGGACTGCCAAAATCAATGACGCTGTTACCAAAAATACTCTGTGTGCAAAATTCTGTATTGTGATCTCCATCTCCAGTTGTTTACACTGATTGTTAATGCGGTACTTAATTAGAGGAAAGTTGCGTCACATGACAGTGTGGACAAACCAATTCAACATGGGACAGAACCTGTATAGAAAAAAAGAGTGATTAGGTCTGCTTATTAATTGGCTGTTTGGGGGTTGGGCTTCACGAAAGACACTCCCACTAGGGTGGGGCTTGCATAGTTATATGAGACAGGGGGCGGTCTGCATTGATAAATCACATGGTGATTGTTTATCCAACAAGTTCAGGGGGGAGCCTGTAGAGAAACACCCTCCCATTTAAAGAAGTGGGATTTAAACTAAATCTCAACCATGCATGGGTTTGCACAAATGACGAAAAACAGTTCAATTCCATTAAACAGAACAAGCCAGTAAATATGAAATCCACAGAACTGATATGGACAGAAATGTGGGATAACTGTTTCATGTTGACCCACTTTCCTATCTTATAGGAAGAGTTAAGTCGTTCTCGTGGCTGTACATGGCCCCCTGAATGGGGACTAAGCATTTTACCACTGTGACAGGGTCTGAGAGACACACTTTGATACAATGTGACATGAGGGTTGGTTTCAAAATTAGGTAATCGTGAAATAATTTGAACAATATATGTGGGGCAGCGGCTCATGGACAGTAGGGAGAATGGAGGGTCTTATGCAAAAGTCTATACTTTTGATTCCCCTTTAATGTAAAATGTTTTTTGAGGTGAATGGTCGTTTTTTGCACTCTTCTATCTCAAGAATGAAGCTGGCAGCTTAGTTTTACAATATTGACATGCCATTGACATGCAGGTGAGGCGGTCTCAGTGGTGTCATTGAATCACAGTCTAAGGCTCAGGATGATGGAGAGTTAGATGCTCTGTGAGTTCCTGGTACAAATAATTAAAAAGTAAAAAAAGACCTAGCATTTCACAATCTGATCAGATTTTTACCCAATTACAAGGGATGATTGCTTGTACTGGCAGGCTTAAACTTTGAGTCTGGGGTAATGAGGGCTGGGAACGATCAGACAAATATATTTAAAACGTTGTACTCTTATTTACTAGTAAACGAAGGCTGATTAGAATAAAGCAGTTTCATTCTCTCCTACTGCCTATATGAGCTGTTTTAATGGTTAAATAATAATAATAATAATAATAATAATAATAATAATAATAATAATAATAATAATAATAATAATAAACCATTAGAACATTCTTTCACTGCAATACATTCCATTAACAGATTATTCTTCTATTAGATTTTTCGGTTTCTTTCTGTAAATATTTCTAGTTTGTCTAAAAATGTAACCCTAAATCCATTTATTTTGCACAAGATATCGAAAATAACCAATGCACTTATATATGTAGTGATGCAGCATGCATGTTCTACCATGATTCAGTTTGCACAGCAGCTCATTTTAAGTTATTGATCCTTTAATACCAAGATGATGTCCAGTTATTTTTATTACCAGTGAGCAATGCATTTCTTTTCATATGCAAATGTAATTGAGTTCATTTTTTACATTAGTCTATTGATGCATATTTATTTGCTCTCTGCTACACTACACATATGTAAAATGATGGTTACTTTAATATATTCCTTAAAACAGAGTATATCAAAAAGTGAATTAAACACAATATTTGTGTAATCGAATAAGAATAATTGGAAAGTGTAAGACAGTGTAAGAAAAGTAGGAAAATGCAATTTTAAATCTGCTGTGTTGAATAAATTGGAATTTTATTCAACACAAATGGAATTTTTTACTGTTCCCTTTTCATTTTCCAGTAATTCAGAGTGTTTCCTATTGCAATTCGTCAAATATTGTGTTTTCTTTTCAGTCTGTGTTAAGGAGCTTTGACTATGAGTCCAGGAGCTGCTCTTCAGTTTAGGTTGCCTGCTGTAGACATAATGCAGGCTAGATCAGCCAATAAGTGTCTTTATGTTAGCAATTGCTGGCGCCATCTAGTGCACAGCTGTGTACTCCCAGTAAAAACAAAACGAAACCTGATTTCTAAGATACTTACTGTTTATACTTAATCTTTCGACTCCATATAGAATATAATCAATGCATTTTAAGTGGAATATTGACTGGCCCCTTGATACCTAAATGCTTAGATATGCTTTCAGCTTAACCAGCTGTCCAGGTTAAGCCCGTTCAAGAGGAGGCAGACCAGCCCTTAATGGCTGGCTCCAGTGATATTTTGCAAACACCACAAGCTCTTGTTCTTAATCGAAAGCAAAAATACAAAAAGGGCAGGCTTTTCCGTCCCGACTGCAATGAATGTTAAAAAGCACAGCTGTGAGCGCTGTGGTCCCAGGTGGCTTGTCATTACTCTCGCATGCAGCTCTGCTTATTAATCCCACCTGTCTGCTGTCAGCCGTGCGGAGCTCTGCTTGCAAGGAATTCCGAGCAGGCTCGCAACTCTACAGTCTGGACAACAGTGTACTTGCTATTTCAAACACCCAGAAACTGCATTCTAATCCTTTCACTTGCTCAACTGTGGCCAATTTTCTAAGTCTATCCAAATGGTATATATTTGGATCAGAGAATGTTTTCTGTGGACAGTTTTTGGCCAGTAGGGATGCAAAATTAGCTATTTCAGAATAAACAGCACGAAAATCAATGTTTTTTTTTATGATATTTGCAGAGTTTGGACAGTATATATAATATATATATATAATATTATATATATATATATATATATATATATATATATATATATATATAGAGAGAGAGAGAGAGAGAGAGAGAGAGAGAGAGAGAGAGAGAGAGAGAGAGAGATAGATAGATAGATAGATAGATGTGTGTGTGTGTGTGTGTGTGTGTGTGTGTGTGTGTGTGCGTGTGCGTGTGTGTATTATTTCTTTATTTAGCACTAGAGCTGTTTTCAGTTAGCTTTCAGCTACATTCACTGCAGAAAATACTACTGCCAAGGCATTGCCATTCATTTCCTTATTGCTCAGCCTGAGTCTGTTCAGTTCTACAATATATTATTGAGCATGTGACAGTCCCAGCCTCACCAGACATCATGCAATGATGAAATCAAAGACAATGCCAAGACAGTTATATTTCTCAATGAAAAGCACCTGCCAATAATTTCAGTTGAGCTTTTGCTATTTATAAAATTGTGAACTAGTTTTGGGCTCAGCATAGGATTAATATGTAACATAGGGTTAATATATACTTGCCATTCATTGCAGTGCGTTTCTCGAATGTACTGTGTGTACAGCGCAATATTAACATTTTGCTGGTTGACCAACTGGTTGACCTATATTTATAAAATGTCTTGAAAAATTGCTAAAAAATAGTTTACACTGTGAATACAGTTTATACAGCAGAGCAGAGCTGATGTTCTATTCAGTTATAGAACAGATTCTGTTGCATCACGCACAGCAATACAGAAACCCCCAGATGAGTCCCTGCAGTTGAAGAGGACTGTGGATTGATACGTCTGTGAGTCGGACAGCAGGATCCCATTTAGCACTGCCCTTGAGTACTGCAGTCATTTTGAAAAGTTTTGCCCAGCACAGCCCACCTATAGTTAATTGGTTTGGGATTTTATTACCTTGACATGCAGTGCCACCAAATGTTCAAATACTGTAAGTGCAGAGACTTAAAGGGAACAAGTTTCTGCCCTCCTGAACTGCATTTTCTACTTGAGTGGATTACATTTTAATGTGAATGTTCCTATAGTTTAGCTGCTGTCTGGCAACTTGTCAGTTTGTTTTCTTTCTGTTGGAGTGCTACACGATAGTCTAAGAGGAGCAATGCCTATCCGTGCGAAGTCTCCCCTGGCGATCCCAGATACCCTTCTTATGATGTTTACAGAGACTGGCCCGAACCGAGGGCACAAGAAATATAAAGCGCTGTTTCAATTCTGAGTATTATTATAGATGATAGATATTAGTTATTTTATTATATTTATTTGGGTATTTCTTTTATTTGTGGTGTAAGAGGCACAGACATGCTTTACAATGATGCTCTTATCATGTCATCTTTCCAATAGTTCTTGGTTGGTTTAGTTCCAGTTTTCTCAAATTCTGTTAAAAGTTTTCATGTTTTCAAAAAAGTTGTTGTCACATCTCCCATTTCAGATGTAATTGCCATGAATAAAATAACAAAAAAAACAAACTTAGCAGTCTAAGCCAACACTTGCCTCAAAATGAACAGAATTTACTCTCTTTCAACATCCTCTTCGTTTTCAGTAGCTGAGAAGTACAGTTCACCGAACTGCAGGCTTCATAGTGTGTGTGAAAATCATTCACAAACAGCCTGCTAGAAGCACGCAGGGGATACTACATCATTGTAAAGAACATAAAGTGTTTTTGCCATACTGGGCTATGGAGATTTAAGTATGTGTTTAACCTAGGACGTAATGACATTTTGATCAGGGGCCAGCAGTGGACAGTAACACAGTTACTGGTACATTAAACACTTCCTTCATTTAGCAGGTGTTTGTTTTTATTTAGGGATGCGTCCACAAGGTTTTTTTACTCCTCTTTCAGGTGTACTTGTTACAGCTATAACCCTGATTTAATAAGCACAGAAGCCTGTTAAAGGAGTGCAGTGCCTTCACTTCATGATGTCATTGTTTGTCAATGCATTTAAATCTATGATGTCATACTATGGAAAAGGCAGCATTGTATCGGTTACCTACTGATTGCTTTCATCTGTCTGTAAATTTGCCAAAAATGTAAACTACGTGATGAAAAAATAACACAATGTTAGGGTTACACTTCAACCTATTATAGAATTATGGGCCATTTTTTCAAAGTGTTTACCCCATACATTATTTATCTCCTATTTTTTGAAAGATGGAAACTCAACGGCAGTAAACAAACAGCCTGAGAGAGATAAGGAGACCAGCAATCACACGGCTTACATGTTTGATACTAGTTTAGTAAAGTCAAGAGATGGTTTTCTCCTTTTCAAAAACAGGACTTAATTACAGAATGCTGTAAAGGCTTTAAAAACATGGCCCTATCTTCTTATTCAAGAATCAGTCAAAGTTATTAATTAAAAAGTGTAGTATGTAAACTTTGTGGCAGTAATGATCGTTCATTATTTAATATAAGTGACAAAATATTTAGTGATTCATTATTTTACTGGGGAGATGTGACCTCCCTCTCTGGATTTAAAAAAAAAAAGCACACAGGGAAAAAAATAACAGAAAAAACTGTGAAAAAACCAAACTGGGAAACTGCAGCAAGCACGACAAACGCTTTGGTAAAAAAAACCATCAAAATAGCATTTTGGCAACTGTTTAATTTTATACCCGTGCTATCCAACTACAGGTGATATTCTTATTGTTATATTATTATACGAGCTCTCTGGTACCTGCATGGAGAGTACAAACAAGCATCTGCTTTTATTTCTTTTGAATCAGAGTGCAGGAAAGGCCTCTTTTCAGTCCTGTATGGTTTCCTTTGGGAGATCTTGTGAAATGATGTGATTTTTTATTTTATTTTTGCATTATGCTGTTGTATATAAATGCAATATATACTTTTAATAAGGTAGCAGTGCTTCCCTGCTGGACTTGCTTTGCCTGGGCTTTGGGAGCTGGCTGTCCTATAGTGGCCTGTTGGGGATGACGGCAAAGACACAAATCCAGACTCCCACCCCATCTCTCTTTCTCTCTTAGTAACATCCACTGTAATGGCTGTGCATTCACACTCAAAGCCAGCAGTGCAATGGAAAAGATCACCATGACCTCCACTATTATACACATGTGAAAATGACAGACTAACAAACAGGTCCTCAAACACACCCAGCTTCTGATCCCTTCAAACATGCAAAGTGGGGGCTAAAAATGAATAAGCTGCAGATGTATGTGGTGTCAAAACTGTAAACACAACCAGCATGATATCCATTATGTAACTTGCCCTCTCCAGTGTTAACAGGTGGTTATGTTGTCCTTAACAGTTTGTGTGTCAACTGGGCAAGTGGTTCTTTAGATATAAGAACTCTAAATTGTGATATACCGTACTATATACCCCCTCCACTGTATCCCCAGCAGGGATATGCATAACTCACTAGTTAGAATCCTGCTTGTGTTGGGTTGCCAATGTTGGGAGCGCTGCGTTAGCATTAGTGCTCCTGCAGGTTAGGGGAGGAAAATTGCCTTGTCTTAGAACACCTCATCGGGCTTCAGCGACCACTCACTTGCACCCCACGAGCTCAGGGTGGGATTTCCCAGGCTGGGCTCTAGCCCCCGGAGCTGAGAAGCTTGGTAACATCACTTACTTGTGTTTGGTGGAGGAGAGGAGGCCATTCACCTTCAGTCCTCGTGATCAGTAAATAATTTGCAGATGGGGGGTTCGATAGAGAGTCAGACATTTCAAATTGGGCAGACCACAAAAAAAGCAAGAGGGAAGAGAGTTCATTTTAGAAGCCAGTGATATGAGATATTTGAAGGGGAAAAAAATGTTATCCTGTAAGTCCCTGGGCAGAGTTCTGATCAGCACGAGATGCCTGCTCTCATGCCAGCATGCAGGCAGGGCACAAACTGTAAAGCATCTTGTGTTTTAAATCTTTTTTTTCCCCAGGTTTGTTTGTTTTTTCTGTCTTTTTTTGTATCAACAAGAGATGATGTAACATTTGATTTTAGCAATAGTCTTCCTATTACAAATATACCACGCTCACGCATCCCGTGAATAAAGACAAGTCTGCTAAACAGTGATTTTTTAATAAATAAAAAAAAAGAAATGAAACTGCTGAAACCGATGTTTGTGCTCATTCTTTGCATACAAAAGTGATTTGTCAATCACCACAAAACCAGTCTGTAAAACTCCCATCTCCTCTCGGTTCCCAGTATCAAACTGGGGCTGCAGATGATTCCATCCGCTGTCTACAATCCAATCTGCAAATGAACACATTACACAAGATCAAAGATCCCCTATTTGGGTTTTGTACGATATTATTTATAAATCAATTAATCAGTCTTTGAATCTGATTGTTAAGTGGAAAAAATATACAAGACAAAAATATCTAAATGATATTGAGTCTACATACAAACGATAGCTACTTAACTATACATGCTGCAGTAATGTTCTCACTCACATATATTCCCCCCAAAAGAAAATGAAAGCATAGTGGATGAGCTGGGCAGAATGATTGTGAGGTGGTAAATGGTTCAGAAGGAGCTGCAATCTCACACTGCCAGCAGTGTCTCAGCCCTGCAGAGCCCAGCGCTGTGAGGGTTAACAGCAGACCTGCTATGTCCAACAATCCGTCAGGCATGACAGTTTTCTGAATGGAAGCACACAGACAGGCATTTTCTTTTTGACTTCTAATCTGACCTTCAATGAGGCAGAAGGGGAAAAAATTATCTCTCACCACATGAGGCGTCAGTGTAATTCATTCATAACTGCAGAGTCATGGCTAGGAGCCTATTACACACCTCTTTCTGCCCCCCTCTGACACAATAATTACTTTCTCCCCCTCTTACTGCCTCTCCCACCCATCCTCACCCCCCATCTCTCTATAAAACCAGGGATAGAAATAAGACTCCCATTGCGTAGCAGTATTACCCTGTCTATAGTTTTGTGTGTGTGAGATAAGACTGGTAAAAAAAAGACAGAGACTATAGTACAGGGGTAGACCTGAGACTCCCATTGCATTGCAGTTACCCCCATTTCAGGTTTTAAAACAAGCTTGATTAGCCGTAGTGTTTAGGTAACAAACACAGGTATGTGTTATTAAACTCATAGTAAAGCCAGAAACGGATCGAACTACTATGCAATGGGGGTCTTATTTCTGTCCCTGTTAACCCCATCTCTTCCCCTTCACTCCTCTCTTACTCCACCTCTTTCTCTGCCTGTCCCTCCTTTCTCTCACGCCTCCCTCCCCTTGTTCCTCTTGCTCCTCGGTGACAAGGCAAACTGGAAACAGAGCACCAGTAACAGTGCTGCTTCAGTATATGACTGTTAGCCTTCCACATCACAACAGTGAGCTATTGACAATAGTGAAAAAACAGTAAAGTATAGTGCATGTGCAATTCACTGAATTGATGAAATATCAAGAGAACTGTATACGGTTTTGGACTAAGCTATACTACATCCTTTATAAAGGACAGGCACCCTGCCTTCTTCTCTGTCACTCTCTCCCACTTCCTCCTCTCCTCCCTCCCCACCCTGTACCCCTTCCTGTCCTTGGTTATCTTTAATGGACTGGAAAAGTCAATGGCAGTCTTAATGACCAGTCCCCTGCCGATCTGACAGAAGGAGCGCTGTAATCTCTCTAAACCACAGCGCCGGTGAGCAGAGACGCAGCACGAGGGCATTGGCAGATGCAGGCTATAATATCATAGGAAACGCCTGACACGTGAAGGACTGTCAAGTATCTCTCATTTGGAGCGAGGCTCGCTCATTTTGTATAACTTTTACTAGGCTGAGTTTTAGCATTTGCACTCCTAAAACAAAAGAAATGGCCATGCATTTTAAATAAGCATCCATAAATCTTTTTATTTTTCTAGAGCAAAAAAAAGAAAAGCAGTAAAACTCTCTGGAAGTTGACACTCTTGACAGAGGGAGATGCATCTTTTATAGATTATATAATTTCGACTGTATAAACACCAAACTGTAATGTTGCCGTTTTTAACATCCTTTACCATACCTCTCTGGGCCTCACAATGCTTGCCAATGCTTTACTATATTTCCTTGTTACACTTTGCTGTGCTTTTACCATGGGAATATATTATAGGAGCCCATATGGGCAGTTAAGAGAGAATCGATCCAGCAGATGAATTTTAAACGGTTTATCATTGAATTGTGATTAGATTCACAACAGACACCACTTTCCCGGATTTACCGGCTTTGAAAACCGGGGCAGTTGTCTCGTTTCCACGGCAGAGATGCACTCTTGACAGCCGACTTCCTCTCGGGGCTTTGAGAGCGCTCAGATCTGCGTCACACACAGCAGGTTACCACAGCAACCGTTAACAACCCTCGGGTTCCCAGCAGGAACTGCTGAGCGACTCCGACGTAGCCACTCAGTGTAATAACCCACACGATTACTATCACATGCGTGTTTATACGCTTTATCATGCTTATTACTAATAGTTTGTCTTCATTATTGAAAAAAACGACCGTTAAATTGGTGCTGGTTGACTGGCTCTAATGTAAAATTGAGTTGACTTGTAAAATTAGTCAAAGGAAGACGTCATATAATTTTTTAAAGTAGAAAAGCAAAAGGTAATAATTAAGGCCTGTTAAAAGAAGTCATTATAATTTCTGTTAGTCAGAAGTGAAAACGGCAAAGAAAGACAATAAAGTCAATCGATACAGTATAATTATATCGTGCAGTTTTTAAGTTTAGTTTGGTGGTCATCCATCGATTGAGATCTCTATATAGTCGTTGTTCATACGCTGTTATTATAATGGTATTCCAACAGCATTTTCACAATGGAGGCTCCTGAAGTTGCCGATTCAGCAGTAAAGGGAATAATGCATTCTGTGATGAATACTGCATAGTGGCTTTGCTTTAGTGGACACTGCCTGCACTACAATTATCCAGACAACTTGTTAAAGGGGATCTGAAATTCTGCAAGCAACAGCACTAGACTACAGGAATAAATTAGAAGGGAAAAAACAAGTTACAGTGAACAGCTAATTTCTGTAATTACCAAAGCTTGCCTAATAAAACCTAATTCAAGTCCAAAGTGTTTGCTCCACCTCGACAGATCAGATCTGCACACATTCCCAGACTTCACTCAGTTTATTCCCTTCTTCATTACACTTGTGTTAATTATGCCCCTGCCACTCTGGCACACTGTCTAGTTTGTATAGTGCTGCTAATTTAATTTTTGCAGCAAGTTCAAGCTTCTTTAGTGTTAAGAATCTAGAGTGATCCCTGGGTTCCATCAATCATAATTATCTCAGCATAGTTGATTTAACTGGAGACTGCATATATATATATATATATATATATATATATATATATATATATATATATATATATATATATATATATATATATATATATATATATATATATATATATTATAAGTTATAGTATATATATATATCGTTGATCATTGCAGTACTCAAGTCATGTTCAATAAATATAGCACTCCACCGGTAACTGAAGTCAATGGGATCAAGTTTGAATAAGTTAGTAACTATGTATATTTAGGACAGTTAGTTTCGGCAATGGAGAACCAAATGTGCGAAATCAACAGAAGAGCAAAAATGGGCTAGAGTGACTTTGGAAGATTAAGCATGGTTCTGAAAGAGAAGCTACCTTTATGCCTCAAGAGGAGAGTCTTTGACCAATGCATGCTGCCAGTGCTAACTTACCGATGCGAGACCTGGACCCTCAATGCAAAAATGACTCAAAAATGACAGAGTATGGAAAGATGCATGCTGTGAATAATAAATAATAATAATAATAATAATAATAATAATAATAATAATAAATAATAATAATAATAATAATAAATAAATAAATAAATAAATAAACCTCACTTTGGTTAGTGTTGCCAGGGTTGTGTAAGTATAACACATACACAAACAGCAGATACATCTTTCAACAATGAGTTCCTTGGTAATTGATTTTTTCCTCACAGCACTGAGCCACAAGTAGTCTCACTATCTGACAGAAGGAAATCGTTTATTAAAAAAAAAAAAAAAAGCTTAGGCATCAACATAAGTTCACACATGACAAAAAATGAGGGCGATGCAAAAAAATGCTTCTATAAATAACACCATCCACGAATTAGTCAACATAATAACAAGATGTGGTGCAGTGAGCGCCCATGCAACTCGGGCCAGACCCCCAGCACACAGCAATCTCCCTGCAAGACTGGGGAGAAGCGTTTGGGGATTCACTGTGGAAGGTGATGGATAATGGCACTGGAACCAGTCAGGCCCCCACAGGAGATTCTAGCCCCTCTGTAAAGCAGAGACTCACAATTCTGCCAAATCATAGCCTATGTTCATTGAACTTGAGCTAGATTGTAAACCCAGACTTCCATTGGTAAAAGTATAAGAAGCTATTGAATAAAACAACATTTCCATCTGCAGCCTGAAACCAGTGTGTAGAAATCTCATCTCATCCCCAGTATCAAACTGGGGCTGCAGCCGGTTCCATCTACAGTTTACAAACTACAATCCAACCTGAAACTGGTCATTACACAAAAGTGTATTGATAAATCAATTCACCAACTGACAGTATAATAAATTCACAGCCTTCATGTGCAGCCTACATTTTCTTCTGCGGTCAGAGATTAAAAGCTGCCTCTTGCCTCCTTTCTTGGATGCTCATTAGTCTACCAATCCTAACCGGGGCTGATTGAGAGTCCCAATTGAAATGGATTGGACAGGAGAGGGGAGGTGGGCTGTGTATTCTTACCTCAGGTTATAAAGCTATGCAAAGTTTCAGGCAGGAAACGAAATACACCTGCAAATAAGACTGTTTGATCGACCAGAATATCCTTGCAAAGTGTTTTGTGAACTGCAGACTTGATTTCACTGACCAGAACAGGCTTTAAGTACTGACGTATATGAACCTATCGTTTCGGATGGTACTGTAGTATTGTTTTATATGGGGTGGGAGGGAATGCGATTTTAGCATGCGAGCGCTCCCCGCACTGCAAAGGCGTAATGGAGATCTGAAACAAAGCACAGCGAAGCAGATGCAGCGTGCGAACAGCAAACTGCTTGAAATAACGTATCTTTAACCAGCACGACGTTTGCAGTCTTTCTGAGTAGCTCTGTTACCACGGGCTTTATTACACGCGCTCCTGCTGCACCTTTTCAGGACTTTACTGCCTGCTGTGGCACCCAGTCTTTGATTTCCTCATTCCAAGACATAACGTGATCTCCGGTGGCTGCACCTGCTCTGCGCTTCACTGCTGACATCTCCACCGTCGTCCAGCGAGGTTCCTTGGGCTTGTTCTTGAATTGATGCCCTGAGCATCACACCTAGTTTTGTTTAGAGCAATAATACAATCACATAATATATACAAGCCTTTTATCTGGTGTTGAGTCAGATTCCTTCCTTCACTGAAGCTGTTTGTTCCCTTCACAGAAGCTGGCATGCCCATGTATCTAAACTGGAACCCCCTGCGTGCATTGAAAGGTCACAAAATCACCCCGGGAAACAGAAGACCACTGTGTCGTCATGAGTCGTTAAGACTGGTCAGTGACGATCAGTTTAGTCCAGCATCAGATACAATGACCCGGCTTTAATGGGGATCAAAAACTAGGACCTAAAATAGGCTCAGATTAGCCAGTCCTGCACATGAAGGGGGGGGGGCACAGCCAGGGCTGCAGAGCGAGAGCCGAGATGCAGGAGGTTACCTGGGTGATGTTAAGATCAATTGCCACAGTAGTTTGCCATATGCAGAACGGTTGTTAAATAAAATGCGGTAAGACCTCAAAGTTTTGCCCGCGGTCACACTGTTTTCTGCAATGACATAATGTGCTGTACTAGTGTGTGTACGGGTAAGGGAATTCAAGTCTTTGCAACCTAATAGTGCTCCGTGCTTCCAGTCGCCGCTTTCATGCCATTTGATAAATCTCTATTTAATGCACGTTTATTCCACAATTTGGAAAAAAGTAAGAAATGATTGTGCCCTCGACCTGACAAACACAATGGAAACTCGGGGGGTTACTGAGTAGGGTTATATTTGACGTGACAAATTCGCAGGGGATAAATCATTTCTCAATGATTACATTTAACAACCAACTCTCTCAGAATGACCCAGCAGTAATTAATATGGCGAAACACGAGTCACTGCTGCTGTATTAGATACTGGGTCACCGGCCGTGACGCACGACTAACACCTGGAGCTTTAATACTATAGAATGCAGGTCAGGAATGCCATTGGTAAAATAAAAGAATTGCGCGTGCTATGAAGTGTTTGCTAAAGATGGCAGTTTTTTAATAGATTTTGTCCAAGCCCTAGATATCACGCTGCAGTGGTGGTACCGCAGAAAGCACTGCATCCAAAATACTGCAGTTTAATGCAGTAGAACTGCAAAAATACTGAGGTGTATTGTCCCCTCCCGACCGCGTCCGCTCTCCTCCCTCTACCCTCTCTGCCTCGCTCCTCCGGCTCTACGTCCTCCAATGGACCAACTACAAATTTTCTATAGTTGAAACCGTGTCATCAAACGGGTGTATACGTTCTTGCACCCACAACAATTTTTATTTTACTTTACGCCATTCTTCTTGAGTTTTCAAAACGAAAAACGCGGCCGCCAGTGGACAAAAGAAAAAAGTAACGTTTATGTATTTACACGACATGGATCACACACCATGCCCATTCCCACTTAGTTTTTTCTCATCCAGAAACGTTGGATTATCCACGAACGGCACGAAGGTAAGCCAGGCGCCGAAAAGTTACTACCGGAAACTTATTTAGGAGATAAATTAATAATACGTTGCAAAAAATAAAAAGGTGTTAAATGTAAACCTTTTTCCATTCTTCTACTAAACACCGCGGGAGCGCTTGTGGACTTTGTTTGTTTTACCTTTGAGCCCCCCCAATGATGACTCAGCCCCAATATAAAAAACTGGCACTGGTTTCCAAAAAAGCGGATCCCCTATTTTTTAGTAAAGAGTACTAATTGTAAATTGTGGTTGGAGAGGTGGGCGGGAAGTCTGTAACTGGCGGTCGTCATTAATTATACCGCTTTGGTGATCAGTGAGAACTTGATGAGACCCTTCGTGGACGAAATTGCCGATGACGAACACGACGACATAATCTATGCCCCAGTGGGCCGGCACTGCGTTGCTCTGATATTGGTTGGGGTGGGACCCCGCCCTCGAAATATTTTATGAAATTAGATATCTTACGTCCAGTCCTTACCGGTAACCCATTTTATTTTCTTTAACCGCGCACGAATACTTCACCCAACGATTTCTTACACCCGGCAAACAAAAAAAATAAAATTTTTTTTTAACTTATCTCAAACACAAACAGGTTGGGATCTAATAGGTGCGACGCCACCACATATGGGCGTCTTTTCGTGACGTTTTAGGATATTTAGGGTTTTATGACGTCAAATTATATTTACGTCATCTTGTTGACTTTTGATTTATGACTCCACATAACCAAGTTATTCGGAAGAAAAAAAAACTGTAATGTATTATAGCAATTTGACAAAAAAATACTTATGATTTTTTAAAATTTCCTACAAATCTGGTGCCATGCTGCGAGGTTCGCTATACTGAAGAATAACTCTTTACATACAAACTGATGATTTTTATTTCAGCATAACTTTATTCCAAATATGATGTTTAGACGGTTGAAAATGCGTCGGTCCACCTGTGACAACCTACCTCACACTGGGGTTGGTTGTCGCAGCGTATGTTCTTGCTTTTACAGTAGACAATAATGCAACATTTGTAGTTTTTTTTTTTTAATAACAACGTTTCTCATGTGTACAATGATAGAAAAAAATTGTATTTGTACTTTTTATGTGAACATAAAAAATACAGACCTATATATATTTGAAATGTTGACCCATGCTACAAAATATTACCACAGCCTCCACAGAACCAGAGGACAAACAGTAAATAATTTAAATAAGCATTACAGGGTGACATAGCCCACATTTTGGTGTAAAAAAGTAGAAAGAAAAAATATAAGACTTCTTCCTATAGGATTTGCATGTGACAGCCAACTCCCAAAACTATGTGACAATCTGCCCCCAACCAGACTTTACATGATAATTTAATTCTCTCATTACTACCGGGTGAACCTACAGGTTTTGTTTTTACACCAAAAGATAGCCAGTATCTGGTTCTATTTAAATGGCTACCAGTTCAAACAAACTCCAATACTACTAAGAGTTATAACATAAATAACAAGATGTGGATTTTTTACTTTGGGTATGAAAAAAAGAAATATGTGCTAACCTTTATGTTAGATGGAATTGACCTCAAATTACAAGATGGTTGACTTCCAGACAATAGAACACACATTTCAGTGTTAGCATCACCTGCCTGCGCCATCTAGTTTCATAGCTATGAGCACTGTGACAACCAACCCCGGTCTCCCCCTATAGTATATATATATATATATATATATATATATATATATATATATATATATATATATATATATATATATATATATATATAAATGCATATATTTAGAGAGATATTTTGCAGCACTGGAGCTAAATCACTGCGACACAAATTCTCTAGTCCGATATTATAGATTTTTTTAGATCTTGCTGTATGTACTGGTGCTTTAAATTTAAGCTGCTGTTTATTTTATGCTTAGACAAGACTTGTCTAGTCTCGTGGGTCTTTCCAAGTAAACCCTTTAAATAAATAATTTAAAATAAAAATACGACATGCATTACAGTAAGAGTGTAGGCTATCCACAAAACATTCAGACATTTATTTATTTATTTATTTATTTATTTTTTTAATAAAGTATCCAATTTAGTTACAGACTCGTGAAACCTGTTACAACCCCCGATCTTTCCATTTTCATTCTGGATTACAGCACGTGTGGTAAAGGTATTTTGCAGCGCCTTGTTTTTCCAGACCCTCTGTGGTTCATTACAAATGTAATGTCTACAACACATTCATTACATAAGTTTGCATTGCAGGTTTTGTAAAACGCTAAGAAATATACAGGTTAATGTGGACATGCAAAATTGACTCTGCAACGGGTTAATCACAGCAGGGAAACCCGGCTAGTGATTGCAATCCCCCGCTGGGACAGCCAGAGCGGCCGCGCTTTCAGCTGCAGCTGTAGATCAGTGCCTTACCCGCGCTCGCAAGTCTTCGCTAAATAATTACATCGTGCGAGAGCTGAATTCTGAAACACAGCTGAGAAAAAGCAACCCCGCCGCCTGCCTGTCCTAACCTCAGTTCTTCGATTTATTTCTCCTCAAACTAATATTCAACGACACAAACGTTTTCTGCAGCTGGTAATTTTGAACGGCAGGGTAATAAAGCTTATGTAAGATCACTGTTTGATTGATGTAAAAAACTGGAGTTTGTTATGATCAGCATGCGATTGCATTTAAACTTCATTCATTGTTGGGTTCTTAATTCAAGTAAATTAACCATGTTATTGTTTTCTTTGTCTTATAAGGAATTTTAATGATTTAGGTCACATGAACCCCTTTCCCTAAAATCTTGTTGACCAGCATTCCAGTTGTTGAAACTCAGGACCTACTTTTTAAGCAGTTCAACAGTGTACAAGAACCCCTAACAGAATAGTCTGTTAAGAGACTGTCTGGGTCTGAGGCAAAAGTTGACAAAGTGCCCAGAAAGAGCGAATTGTTTTTTTTTTTCTGGGCACAAAAGCTAACATCATTCCCGAAGACAAACTGTTTGTGAGAGTCTGAGGAGTGCCAAATGCTTTTAATTTCAACCCCTATAACCACAGACAAAAATACTGGTGTTGATGTCTTACAATGGTTCTGCAGCTGTCTGGAAGCTATACCAACGAACACGAAATGTAACCCAGCTTTGAGTGTCAAACCTAGTCTCCCCTAGCTTTGTCCCTCCTCTTGGATTTTTTTGGTAAGTCTATGCTCAGGTGCTTTGAATCTGAGTTTAGGAGTTGCTGTTTGGTTTTAATTTCGTGTCATAGACAGGTATGTAATGCAGGCTGGATCAGCCGCTCTTTATATTAGCAAGCACCAGCGTCGTCTAGTGCATAGCAGTGTATTGCTAGAAAAAAAAGGAACTTGATCCAGTGGCATATCACTAGATGGTGCTGCTCTTATTTCTGTATACCTTTGCTGAGCTAGTCTAAGTTGCATATATCTATGGCACACAACTAATACTGAAGAGCAGCTCCTAAGTGCACAGAAAAGCACCATGACTTTAAAAAAGCAAACCCAGTACTTGAGTAATTTCAATCAGAAGCTCAGAATGATTGCAAACATCATGCAAGGTAAGACAGTGACATTTGAATTTTCCTACTCTTTGAATATAATCTTTTTTCAATAACACATCCAAAAACAGCAGCATTGTTAACACAAGCAGTATTGTACCAACATGCCTTCTGTGTAGGAGAAATCCTGTCCCTGAATGCTCTGGTTCCAGAGCAGGTTGAAGCCTCTCTATCACATCACTGCGGTGACATTGAGGACTGTCGTGGGGTCGAGTTTTATATTCAGTTATTTGGTTTTGTATTTTCGCTCCCTCTCCTCAGGGAAGCCGTTAGAGACTCTGAGTTCACTCCCCATACCCCTCGGTCTTTCCTGGCTGAAAAGGCTCTCTGAGCAGCAAGCCAACACAGAGCCCATGGCACAGATCTGCCTGTTCATTCACATGGAGGCACCGTCTATCAGAGCAGACAAGCTCCTTCTTCACAGCACAGGCTGGTTAACGGAATACAACATGCCATTGTTCACCCAATACTGGAAGGCTCCCACAGCCTAATATAATACATGGGATTTAAAAATGCCAATGCATTTTGTGCAGTTACATAATTTCACTGCCTTTTGAATGTGTAATGACCCTATGAATAAGAATACAGTATAATGACAAATGCACCCTTATCACAGATCTGTCGTATTGAAGTGAGGTTTCTGCAGCTGCTATCATACATTTTGTTAGGACAGCATGGTTCAGACTGCAGGTCAGGTAGTGAGAGTCTATTATGGCCACTTTATTATGAGCTCTACCTAATATGGAGGCACCGTTAGCCCTGATCACAGCCTAGGCTGATCCCTGGATTCAGCATTACACTTCAGCCATGAACTCCAGGCCAAGAGGCACGTTACCTGGAGGAAAACGCTGAAGGCTCATGTTACAGAGAAGCTACTTTTTGGTAGGACCCCACCACTACTATCTCATTTCATATTGTCAAATGCCAAGTCCAATATCAGCATGAAGTACATGACAGCTACTCTCATGCAATAGAAATCAAACTGACACGACATGGCATCGACTCCACAAGGTGCTGGAAGGTGTTATTCTATTTAGTCATTCGTATGGTGCAGACAGGCTTAGAAATTATTTTTATACAAATTTTTATCTACATTTATTTTTATATAATGTAAAACAAAAATCCCAATTAAGAGGATTTTATTTTCTTGGACATATTAACGGCACCACCAGTTGGGTTTGTTTGAAGTGAAAAACAGCCGTGCACTGCAGAGCATTTCCTCAAGAGGGCAGTGTTGTTAAAAGTGGAGATTCTGTGAAATGCATTTTCTACGTTGTACTTGTGGCTGGACCAAGCAGAGAAATCTGTTTTAATGTGTATTATATTTTCTGTATAAGCATTAGTCACCTGTTGTGTGTACACATGCATCTCTTGTCATGTTTCCAAAACTACACGACTGTAATTATTAACTTGTTCAGTTGCTATGCCTACCGTTTAAACCCCACATTCACAAAGCATTAACAGTTTTAAATGCTACAGCAAGAAGCAATAAATATGCACGTATGAACTCTTATTTATTGGAAGCTTTTTCAGATCAACGTTTTGTTTTTATTTAAAATTTTTAGAAAGGAAACGTGGTAACTTAGCATGGTTGGAAATGCTTTGTAAATATTGAGTAAAAAAAAAAAAAAAAAAAAGTAAATTTGTCACAGCACAGCACCCCTTTCGTTTGTAAGTATGGTGTTAATTGTTTTCAGGTAACGTGCAGTCGGTCTTGATATGGGACAAGTTTCACAAAACGAGTTGCTTGTTTCACAATCGTGTCGAGAACTTCAACAGGTCGGTTTAGCTTTAGTCCCGCCCCCATATCATTAGAAGGGACTCGGAGAGACGTCACTGGCAGCTCAACCTACCCCGCGACCCCACTCGATGCGGATAGGCTATGGAAAACACTATTGGAGTCTAGATTGGTCAAACGATCTGACAATACGCCCGATCTTCTCTGCCACGCCCTGTTCCTTCTCTGCTATGCTAAGGAAGAAAACAAGTTTGGTTGAGAGCGCGCTGTCACTAGGGGGGGTGGGACGGGGGGGGGGTGAAGCTATCCCTTTAAACTGCAATCATTCGGTGGTGAGTAGACAAATACAACGCGGTTTATTATTCATTGTACAGACGCCAAAAACATGCATGCATTTTGTTATTGTCATTATCTTGACTTGGGAAGACGGGGCAATGCGTCGTGGATGTGGATTTCGTGCGGGAAGGGTGTAAATTGGGGTCGCTTTTCGTTTTAATGTGCGGTGGTGCTGTGAGTAGGGGAGTGTTTCACATCAAGCGGTCCTATGGACATTTACTCTTTTCCGTTTATTTATTTATTTATTTATTTTTAAGAAAGAAAACATTTAATTAAAAGCACAGGGGAATGCCTTATGTATTACGAGCAAGAATCGCTTCTATATCATATATATATATATATATATATATATATATATATATATATATATATATATAGTGTGTGTGTTTGTGCTCACAAGAAGTAGTCATTATTTGCGCGTGTACAAAGATGTTGATTGGTGAAGGGGGTAGGTTTTGTTTTGTTTGATTCTGTAGCGTGTGTGTGTGGAGAGACATGATCGAGAGTAAGATGCAAATACAACACAGACATTTGCTTCCCTGGGGAAAAAAAAAAAAAATAGAGACTGAAGTAAACACGATAAGGTCTTCGACAGAGCTAGGCCACTCAAGAATGATTTAAGATGCAGTTTTGTACAGTACCTGAATCAGCACATGAATGAAATGGGATTCAAGAAAAACACCCTACTGCAGCTATCTGATGGATTATAATGAATTTAATAAATTGTTAGATTACATCTGTTAACAGTGCGCTGTCAATAATACTGTTGAGCTACTGTAATATGGTCCTCTAACAGTATCGCTGCAGGGATGGAAATAAGATTCTCATTGCACAGCAGTTTGATCCATTCCTGGTTTTATTATGAGTTTAGTAACAGCCCTAAGCTTGTTACATATACACTGTGGTTAATCGAGCTCACAGTAAAACCTCAAATGGGCGAAACTGCTATGCAATAGGAGTCTTATTTCTATCCCTGTAACCCAAAGCTATATCTGTGATCATTTATATTTAAAACGATAACTCTTAAAGGGAAGGCTTTTTAGCCATATGAAGTAGGAACATCTCCATTTTGTATTATAATATATTTTTTTAATATAATATAATTATAGATATTATATATATATATATATATATATATATATATATATATATATATATATATATATTATATAATGAAATGCTACTGTATATTAAACAGTATATTCAGATATTTAGCGGTATATTTTCTGGGGGATCCGTTGGCGTGTTGGAATTGGCTGATATTTAGTTACATAAATTTTATGTTTGGCTCTTGGCATATCAGCAGTTATATCTGATATTTCACTGGTGCCCTTATTGTAGCTAATGTATAACATGTTTATATGTTGTACCAGCGGTGTTTACTGTAAACTGTTATTGATATAAACAAACAAAAAACAGGACTTTTAGGGTTACCCTGAGAACTTTGTGAGTTGAGCACTAGCTTTGGTTAGTTTCAATAGAGCGTTTTACAGCACTGAAGAATCAGCTTCAATTGCGTCAGTCCATTATCTGTGTTTTTTCAGGGATTCAAGGATTGGGATGTAGTGTACACTTGTTTACCATGGTAACGCATGCTTGGGTTATCTAAAACCACAAGGGGGCGGCACATACTAGCACCACCAGCCCTGGTGTGAACAGAGCCTTCAGCCTTGAAACTGGCACAGCAGTGAGTTAACGCTCTGAATGGCTGCTCATTTGACTCTCCCGAGTATTGAGAGATTACACTGTGGATTCTTTCTCATTTGCTTAATATTTACTTGCAAACTGGTTTCAGAGCAGCTCATAAACTGTTAATTAGAATGATGAATGATTTGTTTGGAGCCAGCTACTGGGTTGCGGAAAGCAGTGGGGTTTGAGCTCAGTGGTTAAAAGAAAGAAAGTGCGTGCTGGGCAACAGTGTGCAAGATGGTGGAGTTTGAGTAGCTTGATTGTTGCAGTCCTCTGCAGCCGTCCTCTTCCCTGTCAGTTACCAGAGCCTTCTGACTCTGCTTACACCTACCAGCCAGTTTTCCATTCCTTAAACCCACAAGCAGGGTTGTTAGTTTCCTAATTGTTTACATTTTAGGTCAAACACATTTAAACTCTCAGGGACTGTTTGCAACCAAGCAGAAAAGCCCCCATAAGAAAAGTCCTCATTTAAAACCACGTCATTGTATATGGAAAAGACCATGCATTATTAAGAAATACTGAATAGGAATAAAGACTGGCTTACACTGAACACTTACTACTATTCATGAAACAAAGGTCTGTGGCTGCATTGGTCTTTGTCGGCTGTGGTGTAACCAGACGGCATGTCGAACAAGTGCTTTGGACCCTGCGTTCCTGTGGGACTGATCAGTATATGTGGGGTCTGGATGTATGGCAAGGCTAGTTGTATTATTATTGCCTCCTTTTGGAGGAACCGTGTTTTAAACCAATCCTTTTCTGATTACAGAATTGCATTTACACGGAGCCCCTGTGCTAGCTGACGTAATACCAGATGCTGTCATCTTTTTAATATAATCTGCTTAAGCTGTAAACCAATTCTGTTAGGCTGTGGCTAATTGTCTTGCAATCTGTTGAATTGTCTGATGCTCCCAGCTTGTAGCTATCTCCCAGCAGCTCCATATTGGGTAGACACATTGGTATCTCTCTCATATGTACCCCTCGAGGGTTTATAGATTACTTTTCTGTGAATTTAGACGGCTTGCTGCTAGCAAGGAAAGCTTCCCATCACTGTCCTGCAAGTGCAGGGATGGACATTAGACTCCTATTTCATGGCAGTGTGATCCATTCTTGGTTTTACTATGAGTTTCACTGTGGCTGATCAAGCTCGTAGTAAAACCTGGAATGAGTGAAACTGCTCTGCAATAGGAGTCATTTCCATCCCTAGAGTGAGTGAATCCTGACTTGTTCAGTGAGTCCATGATGAGAATGAAGGGGCTGGGCAATGTCACTCTGAAACTACCCTGCCTGTTGGTACATTTTAAACCCTGTTTTGTGCACCTCATTGCAAAAATAAGAATGTTATTTGTGGGACATATATGTCCAGTGTACTTTAAAGGGTGATAGTGTGATACCAGATGGAAAATCATAAGACAGGATTTGTGTTCCTTTCTAACCTGCTTGTGTGGGACCTGCGTAGCAAATGGAAGGGCACAGTGGGTAAAGTCTCTGGAATAGTTTCAATGGGTGGAAACACTTTAATACAATTCAGAGACCAGCAGTAAGCACTGGGGGAACACCTCTGGCATTTTAACAGCAGTTAGAAAACGAAGGATTCAAATGAATGAACACAGCAGAAGTGACTTACCCAGGATCATGGTATCATGTATATGCCACAGATTCTTGTCCTGTCCCCTGTGGGTGATGTGACTCGAGGTTAAAAGCTCTAAAATGACGAATGCAGACGAGCTGTTTTGCATTGTGGTTAAGACGCTTTCTTGCGGTGAACGAGGTTGCCGGTTCACACCTAGCCTACACCCTGTTGCATATATTTTAGAAATCTGAAATCAGTCTAGATGTATTAGCTATCCTATCCATTGTATCCTGTTTACAGATGTCTTCCCATGCATATTGCGTATGGCAATTCTCAAGTATAAAAAAAAAAAAAAAAAAAAAAAAAAACTTTTTATATTTATTAGTAGTTCCTGAGCACCAGATCTGTCTTTTTCTTAGATATGGCTGTAATACATTGTGTTTAGGATGCCTCTTGTTATAAGACACATCATTTCACACAGTTTTGGCCCCCAATTTCTTGTGCAATATGAGACCCTACACATATCTTATTAGCTTATAGCAACAGCAGCAAAAAAAAAAAAAGTGCAAAGGCAAATTTATAAAAACCAAGAAATAACACAAATTATGATACCTCTGTGCAATTTATTAGTGCAACATATCTGCTGTTCAGACACTATTGGTAATGTTCAATATGCCCCAGTTTTTTGGGTGGTGTATAATTGTGCATGCTACCTTTTTAATAAGAAGACCCAAGTGATTTTTTGAGTAACTATTTCAAAGTTGTTTTAGTTTTCACTCCCAAGTTGACCTCCGCTGGGAATACCTCAGTTCTTTAGAGGTATGTTCGTCTTTAATGAGCTGAGCGATATCAGAACTCTTTTTAATAGGAGCGCTCATCTTGGCGATGCTCAAAGCAGAAAAAGGATTGAGATTCAAGTTTTGAACTTGAAATATTTATTATATTATATTTATTATATTATATTTATTATATATACTGCTGGATCACAAACTCTGCAAATATTGTAATACTTACACCATGAAGTAATGATGCAACAGATAATCAATTGTATCGATTATTGATCACCATGACATAGGCTGCTGTGAAGAGCCTGCAGATTTCTTTTGCTTCTTGGCTTTGAATATTGAAAGTTCTTGATGCATCATTACTGCCTGCAGTCCGATTGGGGGCGGCTTGCTGGATGCAGCTCTACAGTGCTGCTGAAGGCGATGACTGGCTCTGTGTCCGATGAATCCAAACCCGCATTGAGAGTCTCATGGCACCCTTTCAAAGCCCCAGCCCAGCAAGCTAAACACCTCGAGTCATGTCTGACAATCAAACACCGGAGTGGGTTGCGGTCAGCATCCTGACATTGTTTCTGGGAGCCCTGGGGGGGACCCGTTTTGGTCAGCTTTTCTAAAACGAAGCCCTGATTTCTCTGTGGTAAACCCGTAGTCTTTGCTTGCCCTTCCCTGCAATAGAAACCGCTCAGGGGGTGATGGTACAGTTCCATTACAGTCATTTAGTGTTAATTATATCAAAGCAATCATAAGTAAGCCTCTAATAACCTGTGAGCTACCGAATTGATTTTATAGTTGCTATAATAACTGGTACAATGAGGTCTCCAAGAACTACTCGCTCTGTATATTCCTGTTCGTTCTTTGAGATCAGAAGATGCAGAACTCTTAGTTCATCTTGAATCAGCTCTGGGGTGCCATGGCGTGAGGGCGTTATATAAAAAGGCATTTGTACTGTACTGTTAAGGTGACTAGGTGGTCAAGTGGGGCTCAACAGTTCTGTGGTTCTGCAGTACAGTGTAGTTCACATGCACAGTTCCAGGCTTGTAAGGCTGCTGTTTAAAACCCTAGTCTATTCCGATCAGTTAGTCTGCCCCCCTGCATCAGTAATCATGGGGACAGTAGCAGCCTGCAGTGTAGCTGTTTTCTGTAGATCTGGCAGAGCTGTAGGGAGATTGCAGGTGCTGTTCCTGTATTTTCAGGACGGACCACTCTGCTGCCTCTTCCCTGTGTGTGTGTGTGTGTGTGTGTGTGTGTGTAGGGAACCCCTTTGGTAATGCTGAGAACAGCAGCAGCAACACGAATAATTCCTTTCGTAGTAAAACCAGGAGTGGATCAAACCGCTGTGCAACGGGAGTCTTATTGCCAAGCCTGGAGCGATACTGTTTGAAGACATGTTCATCTCTCTGAGAATGAGGTGCTGAAAGGGAGGCAGGGTTTGCAACGTGAGCTGAATCACTAGCAGGGAGTCTCAGACAGTACAGTACAGTGCAGGCCAGGCGCCACCTGCTGGTCTAGAACAAGACTGCCGCTGCTCAGATCATCTCCGGATGTGAGGGAGGTAATGCCCTGCACGCACTAGACAGATCCAAACTCCTGATCTATCATCTTACCAGCGTCCGTCTGTCTGTCCCCAGGTGAGCTCCTGAAGTCCGTAGCCCAGCTGAAGAAGACACATCTCCAGTGCAGTGCAAGATCCAGGTAGGAAAACAGTTAAGAATCCTGTTCAGAATGCGCTGCACAATGCAGTGACCTGTCATTGCAGTTCAACATGTCACTGTAAGGTTACGAATTTGTACATTTCATGAAAAGGCCCCCAAATAATGTAGCTTTAGCTACGTCAACATAAATAAGAGCTTTTAAATAGCACACCAAAACCAATAATATAAAGACTATTGCTTTTGACTGCTGGCAAGTTTAAATGTTACTTTAGAGTACAAAACTTAAGCCCTGTTCATATATTTCAATACCGTACAGTAGCGATACAGTTGCGATATACCTGTCCACAGTAATGTGTGTTCAAATCGACAGTGTTCGGGTTCTGAACTCGTTTCCATGACGACTGCTGTCACATCTGTTAGAAATGGATCCGCTGGAGTGCAATACAGCATGTTTTTGCCGTCCTGTCCGTGTGCAGTATTTTGTTTTGGTGTTAAATCATTATTAAGAGACGAGCAGAACGTGAAAGGATGAGACGGACAAAAAGGCGAAAACAATTAACCGTCTTTAAAAGCCCGAGGTTGCAAAGACAGCGGGCTTGCATCACGACTTTGGGAATGCATGCTTTTTTTGTTTTTGTTGGTTTTTCTTATTGCTTTTTAATTTAGAGCTCCACTGCTCTGCAGCACGCTTTACCTCATAGTCATCGTCACTAACTGTGTGGAGATTATTTTGGCATTTTTGGTGTAGCCATGATAAAGGTACTGCTCGTAAAATGTAAAGCTGTTTAAGGTATTTAAACTGTAAAGCAAGCGGCGCGCCTTTTCCTGAATATTGACTTACCTGTATCGATACCGTGTCGGGTTACCTGTCCGCACTAAACTGTTCCGAGTCGTATCGAAATAGAACCGGTGCTAAACCTGCTCTTTTATGAGTTTCGTACCGATAGGAACTCCAGTCTGGACAGGTGTTTCGGTACGGTTCCATGCTAGTGTGAACATTAGTTAAATGTCCTCTCACACCAACGTAACATTTTTTATTTTTATTTTTTTTAGAATACTGTACGATGCAGGCAGACTGTATAGCGGAACAGACGGTGTTCGTATTTCTGTGTGCGCGTCCAGGGTAAATGTACAATCCAAAAAACAGAGCTGAAAGGTCAAATCACACAGGCAGCGCCGTGTCCAGGAAGCGGGGCATCAAAAGCACTAGAAACAGATAAACCTCTCGTTTTATCTACTGTTTGCAGGAGAAAAAGTTCAACGGCAATTTCAAGTATTTTGTTTAGCAATGTTTGTTTTAAAAGAAAGCGAATATTTTCAACAGGCTGCTAGGGTACACTAGCTACGCTGTATGAACAAAAAAAAGTTTCAATAAATTCAATCAATATTTTCTGAAGATGCAAGCTCACTTTGTTTAAAAAACTAAATTCAGTAGCGGAAGCTACTTCGGAACACTTCGGAATTCGCAGGGAATGCGGTTGGTTTAAAGAGGGTTTGATAAAAGCAGCGGGAATTCACCTCCTACTGCTTAGCCTCCCACAGTTTGCCGTTCCCAAGTTCAGTAATGTTACTTGCTGTTAAGTCGTGGCGGGGTTTTATTTGATGCATAAGATAAATAATTAAGGCGACTGGGTCCAGTTCATTTGAATGCACTGAATCCCTGAATTTTATGGCTGGGTTTACTTTAACCCGGTGCATCTTATTGCATTGCTGCTGATAATAGGATAGCAACGTTGGTTCCAGGATACTCTGGTGTTGCTGTGGATTCGCTCGTCAATAGCTTTATGTTAATAGAATTTTTGTTATAACCCAGGCTCAATGCACCGTGTAAAAAGCATCTGTGATGCTTTTTCCCTTTACCTGCAGACATATTTCTTGCCACACGGGGGCACCATTGCTCTATGAAAAATATTAGATGGCACGTTAGTAATTGAGGTCAAAGGCACATGTTTGTGGGTCCTACCAATATTTTAAAATCCACTTTTATTGGCAATATAATCTTGTCTGATTTGTATGTCCTTTAATTGTGCAAATGCAGCTATTTCAAAGGCAAAGCTATATACTGAAGTATGTGTGTTGCTTTTGGGTACCAATTTACAAATGCTTTCTCAAAATGATCCAGAGTAAGACAGGCGCTTGTCAAACATCACGTCAGTCATTTTGTGCAGTCTTGGATTGTGCTGGAGGAATGTGTGTGTGTGTGTGTTTGTGCGTTGGTGTTTGTGTGTGTGTGTGTGCTTGTTGCACTGCTATGATTTTTCATATTTTCATATCCACCAGCGTGGGTCTGTTCTGTGCCTCAGATCTGATGTAAATAGGCAAGAGCCTGCCTGCTTTGCAGCTCCCACTACTCTAATTAAAAATTATTAATTTTGAGAGAAGTTTATTGTACTGAACCCACCCTTACTCCCTCCCAATAAACATCAATCCATCTAAAAGCGCTTGAACTTTGCACAAGAACCGAAGATGTTTGCAAACTATTACTTAATGATGAATTATTACTGAAGGTGGCAAAAGAGTAGATTCATAAATGGAGCCGCTTCCCTGCTCATTAGTGCCTGTGTCTGTGATGTAGAGTGTTTATGTAATGCACCAAGTGGAGGATAATTAGCGTGACACTAACACAACAAACACCCTCGCTCCAAAGCTCTGTGAAAGGGAGATGCTTTAGAGCCCTGTGTGAATGGCTCTTTCTTATTCTACGTTTCTCTGCATCTCCAGGCTAGTTCATGTTCTTTTTTTTTCTACAATGAGAAATCTTTCTTTGCTGTAGTGTAACATTGTGTTATTATCCTTTTAGAAGTGCAGGGCCCTGTTAAATTATCGATGATCGGATAATTGTTGTAGACGTGTCCAGTTTAATTACACATCTCTTTATGGACAGATCTTGACTAGAAGTGCAGTAATACAATCATTTCCAACTAATACGATTATTAGTAATAATTTTTCAGTACAATAAATAACCCAAAATAAAGTTGGCACAAATATCATAATAGATTATTGTTCCAATCCTATGCTGCACTGCAGATTTCCTTCAAAAATAAAATCACTTTCTGTTTTATTACTTTTAGACTTCCATACATTTTACTGTATAAGAAAGCAGACTAAGTTGCCTGACCAGTTTGTTTATCTGCTCCACTCCTAAACATGAGATTCTACAGCTCAAGTTCTTTTTTTTTCTTTTATCATGGTTTAAAATATTTAAAATAAAACGTTTTCGCAGCAGGGAAGTGTTCTGTCTGAGACATCATGTTTTGTTTGCAAGAGAAAGCACAGTCTGCTACAAACCCCATTGTAAAGTCACTACCAGTCAGTACACTGTCAGTCAGCAACTGAATAGCCTTGCAGTTCTTTTGCATTTGATGATGAATGTGAGTTTCAGGAAGGTGCTGAAGATTCAAGTCCTCTGATGCTACTTTGCTCTGAATATTTTATCTTTTGCATTTGAATGTATTTGCTTAAGTCCTTCTTCACTCTTAAGCCTTTCTTCCAGTAACCCTTTCCACAGTCCAGGAGCACAACTATAATTGAATGGATCTTTCAGTCGGGTATCGTAGTTTTGATAAAGGAGAACACAGAGCAGTAATCCATTTGCACATCACAGCATGCACGCTTTCTGTAGGGTTTCCATATGTTTTGCAGTGAGGTCAGATATACAGATTTGAATGAGGTCATTTATTCTCAAAAGCCAGCATGGCTCAGTTTAATTCCTCACCGGAATTAGCTGATATTTGGTAGCTCATGGCTGGTCAGCTGACATGACAACAGATTTAGGCTCATGTTCTGCTTTTTTGTAACCCTTTATAGCTGGTTTCACAGGCTGTGATTAGCAGTAATCTTGGACTGCCCTATCCAGGGTACGTGATCCAGCCGCTAAGGGTTAGTGGTGCTGCATTTTCTGAACTGCACGGTGGGATTGGCTTGTGAATAGAAGTGCAAGGATTTAGGAAGTCCCGCTTTGTGTGATGGAGAATTTTTTTTAAACCGTTTTTTGTTATAAATGAGCATCATAAAACCTGCTGTTTCAGTGGGTCAGGGGGCTGGATACCTTGATACACGATGCAAGTAGTGAGGTTTGTGAATCCCAGGGAGGTTCAGTAATGCATGTAGTTGCCCATGCACTGGCTGGCTGGGAGCCTCTTTGTTGTTCATCTGTAATGAAGTTCAAGTTACTAGGAGAGTACCTGGAGTACTGCAAGTGAACATAAATACATTATTGAAATTCTTGTGTGAATAGAACAGGACTGAACTAGACCCTGACAAAACAAGCATCCTCGCCAGCTGGATTCATTCTCAATATATAATATATTGCACAAGACTGCCCCGAGCCTGCACCACTGCGAGCAGCCAGCAGAGGGAGACTTCCAGTAACTTGAACAACACAGCATGTTCCAGAAATACTGAGGACTTGGTGTAAACTTAATGTGCTCAGATTTGAATACAGTGAAACTTGTTACAGGGCGATACAACAATTTATTTAAAACTAGCAAGAAACGGCTCCTTTCTGCAACTAAGTTGTTTCTTGCTAGTTTAATGCCATTAGTGCTGTTTTCATTGGCTTCTGCTATTAGCTGCTAAATATGTTTTAATCATGGTAACAATTGCATGGAGCAGAAACCATACTATGATAATAGCAACACTGTCGTACCTCTATAACTTCTGAACTGTCATTTAGAAACTGCAGTCCCCACGGCCATGTTTAATTCAACACTAAAATGTAGTTCAGTGGCGTCTGTTTATATTCCATACCTTCCTTTGAAATGCACTTAAACCTGGTTGATGGTCTAGTTTTTTTACATTTCCCCTGAAGGTGGCTCAGCTGTAATGCACAGTAAGCTCCTTTCCCGCCTACCTCGCTACAAGCTCAAAAGTCATGCAGCAGCAGGAGGTTATACACCCCACCCCCCCCCCCCCCCCCACCCCCCCCCCCCCCCCCCCCCCCCCCCCCACCCCCCCCCTCGACCCCCCCCCCCCCCCCCCCCCCCCCCACCCCCCCCCCCCCCCCCCCCCCCCCCCCCCCCCCCCGAATTGCCCGATATAATAAATAAATAAATAAATAAATAAAGCCCCCCCCCATTGATCTACCCAAAATTGAACTTTATTTGCAAAAAAAATTGTTAACTGCACGATAATCATACAATGTTGTTTTCAAACTAAACCTTTTTACTAGAAAAACAAAGTTAGTGTGTTTGTTCCAAGCTTGCTGCTTCTCAATGTGCTTTCATTTGATTGTGTAACTCAAAGCAGCTGGGAGCAAAGCACGCTAGCTCCCACACAGGACAGAGCGGGGAAAATACTTTAGAGGTCAGGAAAAGGACGCAGTTGTGTTGTTTTGCCTTGTAAACCCCTAGAGTCCTTTACCACTGCCCTGAGAAATCTCCACCTCTCCTCAAAGTTTGAAAGCAGCCCTGCCCTGGCCCAGGTCACGCGAGGAGCTGGTTAGGAACAGACGCACATGACTGACGCACTGAAACAGCTCGGCTGGGATGAGAGACAGAGCCCGGCACAGCTCCGGCTGGTTCGAGGGGTTTCTTTTATGGGTGCTTGGTAAAATTTTTTTACAACTTGTGCAACTCCAGCCATAATGCTTTGAAAGATTCTTGCATTTCAACATAACTTCTGTGCTTCCGTAAAAAGAAAAAAATGCACACTGCATCATCTGATTTGTAAGAGTTAGGAATAAAACATTTGTATTGTAAGTGGAAGGAAAAGAGAAGCCTTCTCCCCAACTGTCACATCCTCGTTCTGCAGTACTGTCATGCACTCCCGTTTATATCAACTGAATATACAGCGCCACGCCTGTAAACTCAAACTTCAATAGTTGAAGTCCATGACTTATGTCTGCACTAGGAAGAGAATAGTGTAGAATAAGAAAAGACAACACATTGTTTCATGTACATTGCATTTAAGTGGTATTTTAGACCTGCTGTAGATGTTGGTGTCATGGTAAAGTATATTAAAATGCCTGATTTTATAGTATGTGGGACAGACGGAGAGACGCCTCCATCATCACATAGAAACACAATCTGGTACTTCCAGTAATAGCTGCTAAATAACTGTGATACCAGATGTATATCCAAAGGTGTGACATGCACATACCAAATACCAAACTCTTCAGGTCACATACCGTATTGTAATAAACATGCTGTTTACTATTCACTGGCCTGTCTAATCAAACAAGGAAACCAAACCATGAAATCCGAGTGGAGACAGGCTGTGTCTGTGCCTGGCTGAAGCGTGTCATTCCCGTTGCAGTAAAAGCAGTTTACAGTGCGAGATGAGAAACAAAAGTGGTGTCTGCAACTTGTAAACCTGTGGCTTTGGCATGCCCTTATACTCTCTTAAGTGGCTTCATCTTCAGAACAGAAGCTGGATTACCCGCTGTGCTCCGGGAGTCCTTCACTGATCAGACCCACCACGCTCCGCTCTCTTGTCTGCGTGCAGTTCATGGCTCCTGCATTAGCAGTTAGCTGCTGAGTTTCAGATGTAGTTGGGAGTCGCTATACCCACATGATTAGTGGCGGAGACCCCTTTGTCATTGTGCACTTTACGAGGCAATTACCATGGTTAACGCTGTGCTTTATAACTTGTGATGCACTGTACACGCCTATGCTTTTATCATGCTTTCACTATACTTCACATCGTTTAGTACACACCCTTTTTTATAAGGGTGGCAGGGCTATTGAAGGATTTGTCTTGGTAAGCACTCGCACAGATTTGCAAGTAGAATTTCTTCTTGTTACAATTACAATGATAGTGACCTACTTTTTCATCCGCTCGGCTGAGCTGTTGTAGGGAGACACTTGTCTTTTTTTTTTTTTAAACTATGCAAGTATAGGGAAAACAGACTGACAAATAGTTTTTTGATCAAAAACACTTCTCTTCCATGCTGGGGGGTGTGCTGTTCAGTCTGTGGTGATGTACTCTTTCATGATACAAATGGCTCAGCATTGTCTTGTACTGCTGGTGTTTTGTAATAAGTAAAGTAAGGGATAAGCTTGACTCTTGCTAAGTGACATGGGGAAAAAAAATCCAGTTGTCTTATTCTGCTTCATCCAAATGTTGTGTCTTTTTACAAGAGTAGTGTCCCCCACTCAGATCAATGATTTTATTTGTCCTTTCATTAATTTCTTCTATCAACATGGGCTGGAGGGGTCTTGCACCGTCATTATTCCCCTCCCTCACTCCCGAGAAGCTATGTGTTGTTGTAATGTGTTCCAGAACGCTCTTGAGTCCCACTTCAGCCAGTTTAAATCTGGAAGTGCCCCCTGCCCTGCAGCAGGGTTACATTACAAGCATGGTGATGACACTGTGGTGCAAGACCGTTGCTGCTAACCCCCCTCCCCATCCCTCCCACTGAACCGATGCATTGAGTACTCAAAAGCAAGAAGCAAAACATATGCAAAGACAAAAAGCCTTCAACCGGAAACTCGCGTCTGCGTATTATTGCACGCTCCTGTAGTAATAACATTAGCTATGCATTTCTCAATGTTGTTATCCTAAAGCAAGAAATATGTTTGTGAAAGCCTTCAAATACAGCTGGAAACACACATGTGCCCTCAACATAATGAAAGAGGGTTTCCTATAGAGCACCAAGTCAATCAATCAGTGTTTAATAAAAGCCATGGTGATCAATAATCGACTAAATTGATTATTTGCTGTTAAGGTGTCGGCTATATCATTGAAACAGTTTTATTGCTTTTTCGGAAGGTTTTGGTAAAAAATATGCATACCCTCAAAATACTGAGTGACTAACTTTTGAGTGCATGGATGCATTCTAAATATAAAGCATGACCTTTCGGTTTGTCACAGCATTGCAGTTAAAAGCAATGCAATCGCTTTTATTTTGAACACTGTCGTTTTCTCTGTGCTACAGCTCAAAATAGATTCTATTTATATACAGAACCATGATTATTAGCAACTCTTAATATCCCTGAATCCTCCAGACGGACCATTGCTTTTTACAGTTCCTTTACTAGCTGCTAAAGTCTTCGTCAACACGAGTCATTGATGCCACTGCAGTGTATTTATCAGGCGCGCTCCTTTTCCAAAGAGAACAGAATGGTTGAAGATTCCCAACGCAACTTTCACTTTTAAACAATCTTCGGGGAGGAAAGAACCACGTTTGAACTATTAATAATGTATTTACTTTTCAAATTAAAATGAAAATCACGCCGTGTTGCTGGGGAGATCAAGATTTTTGCCAGACTAAGACTGGTTGAAATTAAGACCGCAGCATTCAGGAACACTGGGGCTCAATTCATCTGGCAAAATAGCTGTAGATCTAACTGAAATTCAGACACGATCGACGTGATTATTATAATGTTGGTTGACTCTGTATTTGTTTCAGTTGTGAAATGTCTTTAAGTAAAGGGGAATGAGTTGAGATCACTTTGATGTTCTAGTTAACATGGTGTGGGCGCCCGATTTAACAGGGAACATCCTGATCGCATATAATACTGCCTGACTTGTGGAGAAATGATGTGCTTTTCACTGCCTTTGTACACAGATGCCTTTAATCTGCGAGCAGTTACCTGCTGACTAGCACATGGGCTCTGTCCAACTCTGTTAATTTAGAAATACTAAAAGAAACTTCATCAGTGCATGTCTTCATTGAGACGTCTAGCTGACTTCTGGTTGAAGTGTTTGTCATTGACTATGCCGTTTCTCTTAGTGTTTTTTAATACAGTACTGAATTGTTGTTGATGAACTCTGTGACTTGGATCCAGTTGAATCAGGCAGGGTAGCAGCCCGCCCCAGTGATCACAGACTTTGGTTTTGTTTTCCCCTCAGTGCCCCTGCCATCATAAACATGTTTATTTGTTTATCCAGTTCTTCTCGGCTCCGAGAGCCCCCGGACGGCGGGCCTTCCCAGCCATGTGTTCCCCTGGCACCGTGCCAGTCTTTACATGTGTGTGCCGGCTGTGTGCCAGGGTGGGCTCCTGCGCAGGGGGGCAGCGTGGGAGGGGCTGGAAAATCTCACTTCACTGTTTCCCTACTGGAAACTTGACATGAATCCATTATCCAAGAGCGCCATACCCTGCTTATAAATAACACTCAGCCTTGTGTAGAAAGCACGCAGCGGTGCTAAATTTAGAGGTGGTAAAAGAAACTAAATAATACTTTTTCAGACTGAATGTCTGTTATAATCCCTTCATAATGTACAGTGCTAACAGACGGGGAGATGCGGTTTTTAATATTGCACTTTTAACCCTTTGTGGTCCTATGTTGCACTAGGTCCGGCATTACAATTTTCCTTTTCCAGTCAGATGTCGGACCCTGGCCGACATCATCAAAAAGACATCAAGCACAGGTCTCTAGTCGTTTTTTCCTCCAGAAAAAGCAGATAAAACCTTTCAATGGCTAAGTTAGATCGATATAAGCCAAGATAAGCCGAAAAAGAGAGGTGGATCTGAGCAATACACATAGCCCCTGCACCACAGAGATAACAAGGACATAAACAAAGAAGTTAGCTGCTTCTGCATCCAGCGCTCACAGAATATCACAGACATTTGCAGAGCTTTTTCAGATGTTATAATAATAAAATAATGACTTGAGGAGTTTGGTAATAAAACGAGTGATCAGGAGAGGATTTATCAGTATTACTGTTGACATATAAGGCCTTGAACGGTTTGGCACCAATCAACATCTGTGATATGTTAATTAAATATATTACTGTGCAAAATCTGCGATTTTCTGGAGATGGGCTCTTAAGAGTCCCCAAAACTATATAAAATAAAGATTATTATTATTATTATTATTATTATTATTATTATTATTATTATTATTATTAATATCAGTTTAAGCTATATTGGAGCTTTATGTTATCTTTCACTCCTACGAAAAGGATCAGAATCACGTAGGGTCTAACAAAGATCACAGAGGATCACACTTTTTAGAGTGAAGTTAAACTGGAGTAAAGACGTAGAGGATGTACTGGGATGGTTCTAACATGCAGGACAGGTTACAGTACAGTGTGTGTGTGTGTTTGCAGTACAGCCTGTGTGTGTGTGTGTGTGTGTGTCTGTGTTTGCAGTACAGTCTGTGTGTGTGTGTGTGTGTGTGTGTGTGTGTGTGTGTGTGTGTGTGTGTGTGTGTGTGTGTGTGTGTGTGTGTGTGTGTGTCTGTGTTTGCAGTACAGCCTGTGTGTGTGTTTGCAGTACAGCCTGTGTGTGTGTGTGTCTGTGTTTGCAGTACAGCCTGTGTGTGTGTCTGTGTGTCTCTGTCTTTGTTTATGTGTGTGTGTGTTTGTTTGTTTGTTTGCAGTACAGCCTGTGTCTGTGTGTGTGTCTCTGTCTGCATTTGTGTCTGTGCCTGTATTTGTGTGTGTCTCAGTGTGTGTGTGTGTTTGTTTGTTTGTAGTACAGCCTGTGTCTGTGTGTGTGTGTCTCAGTGTGTGTGTGTTTGTGTGTTGTTTGTGTACAGATGCTTTTCTTACTCTGTCTTTCGTGAGAGCAGTTTGCCACAGTCCAGGGTGTGCCTGCTGACAATGCAGATCATCTCCATGGTGTACGCTGAACTGCTTGACCTGTATTGCCGTGCTCCTTCCCATCCCCCGGCTCAGAGCATGGCATATTACCCAGCATGGTCTGAGAAGTCAGGTGTGTTCCCAGAGCCTTTATTAATGAGGTGTGATCAGGCTGCTGCTGCAGCAGGCACATTGTGTACTGTACAGCACTGCCCCGGAGAGTTCCAGAACTCCCCCTCCCTCCTGCCCTCTGATTGGCTACACTGTGCACAGAGAAGCCAGGCAGCGGAGCGCCTCATCATCGGCTCCCTAAGGAGCGTTTCCGGACGGAGGAGCTGGATCTCACTGCTGGGAATGACAGCCGCAGCTCATTGCCTGACAGCCTGCCTCTTGTTCCGGGAACCAGCCTTTTTCTTCATGCATTACTTCCTGGCTTACCATAAGAGCGGCAGAATCCGGGGATGCTTTGAAATGTATGAATAAATGAATAAAAATGCAGTTCCCAAAAATACTGCAGCAGGCTGAGTCACAGCACTGCATCCTCTCCTCCTACTCCTCCTTGTGCTGGAGTGTGTGGTTACCTGTAGAGCAGGGATTTGCATGTGAAATATATTGTACTGTATGATGCAGAGTAGCAATATACAGGATATAATATCATATAATGTAGGGTGTCCTTCATAATCCGTTCAGTAAATTGTATTAATTATCCCTGCCAATGTGGATACAGAGGCAGCGCTTCTATTTCTTTGTGTGTGTTTGTGTGTGTGTGTGTGTATGTATATATATATACATTTATAAATATCTATATATAACTTGGTACGGATTTATACATGCGTTGTGGCTTGTAATTATTTAGGCTAAATAAGGCTCTATCATCAGTATCTATTGCCTAAATTAATCATTTTTCACAGACATATGTTTTAAGAAGTTAATCTACAAATTGTTGGTGGATCTATGGAACAAATAAAAAATAAAGAAAATCTTTTAAACAAGACCATGGCAAAGTACAGCTAAGCACGGTGTAATCGTGGGAAATGTTTAAACTACTGTGCATGTCCACTGTGAGCAACTTGTAAGAGAGTCTCCTTTGTGCGTCAGCCTGTACTCTGCAGGCTTTCAAACTAGTGCAAGGTTTCAGCCCAGCCCAGCCCAGCTCAGCCCAGCCCAGCAGCGTCTGACCGTGTCCCGGAGTGACCTGACTCCTGTCTGGCTCTGTCCCAGGGTGTTGAGACAGGTCAGTCTTGTATCCCGCCTTCCCAAAATCCCAGAGAAGGAAAGAAACAGTAAGAGCTAAGATGAAGAATTGGCAGAATGTCCGACGAAGCGTGGGGTGAGCTTGGCAGAGCTGGCATTGCAGTAACAGACACCACAATGCTGTGTTCAGTTGTCTTAAACTGGTTCCACATTACAAGGCAGGGGGATTGTTACTCGGACGCGGGGAAAATCAATCCTGACCAAACTGAAGCCAGTACACCATCTCATCGAATTTTAATGTTTGAGTATTCTAATGTTTGAACAAATACTGCTTGAAACGCCAATGGCCACGTTTGCATTTAGTACTATAACACACTTTACAAATGACTAGCTCAAGAAAGACATGCAAATGAAAGGACACATCATGCTGCACAGGGAGCCTGTCTCTCCTTGCTTGAACAGGCAATCATTGCAGCACGGATACATTTTCTGGAAATAGTATATGAAATAAAAAACACCACAAATCATGATGTTTAAAACTGTGTTCTGAGGCCCAGACCAGAAGAGGGGGAGGGGAGCAACCTTTAGGAATTTAATCAAACTTCACTGCCAGCATGGTCTATTTTCTAAAAGCAATTTACACAATGGTTAAACTGTGCAAGAATGCAGTAGAAAAAAAGACCAATTCACATGATTGTAACACAGCTGCAGTTTTAGTAGGAAAAGACTGTGCATGCAATTGACATGAAAAGCCACTAGATGGCAGCACTAGACCACATATGAGCTGTTCTGCGGCTCTCCCTGGGCTGCAGTCTAGACTTGCTGATTGGCAGAATTCTTTCAGGGTTGCCTCAGTTTGGATCAGACACACTGATTCACTCAGCAGTTTTAGACAGTCTAACGTCTCCAGACAAGGCTACAAGGAGTCCAATTCATAGGAGACTTTTGTAACATTGGCAAAAAAAACAACAAAACATGATTACGTTTTTAAAGAATTTGCATTTTTTTTTTTTTTTGCATTGTGTGTATTCAGTTGATCTAAACTGTGCTTCTAAACCGTGCACCTCTATTTTATTAATCTGCCACCAGAACGCTTAAAGATACTTGTATTACAGTCTAATCTCACACTTGCAAACTCATTGGGGACAAAGTGTGTTCGTCAAACTTTTTATTTTCAATAATTTCATGCATTTGTACTAAATGAAAAGAAAGCCTATTCGCCTCTATCCTGAGGAGGAGGAAAGCAATATGCATAGACCACGCCGGTGTTGCAGCTGTATTCGATTGTAAAGCATCTCTCTTTTTACACGGCAGCCAGGAGCCTGTGTCATGTTTCAGCTGCTGTGTCTGGTTGACCAGTCCTTTGCATCTTTATGGTTCTGCTGTACATGCATAGAGTACACAGGTCTTTGCAAGGTATCTGTCGCTAGGTGTACCCCGTGGTTAATCAGTACAAAACCTGGATGTGGACGATACTGTAGAAGCAGATTTGTGCCAGTTCGATGCTTGCTTCCAGACATACAGTGTGAGAGAGTTGGATTCTAGAGGGTTATTAATAATGATAACGATCAGTCCTGAACATGGTCTGCCATGTGCTTTAGGTGGAAGTGCTGCGGGTGGCTTCTTATCACTTCAGCCTTGGACTCCCAGAGCTGGTGAAGCTTATGAATGAACTTGCCTATGAGGATGCAAGCGTATGAATGCAGCCTGCTCCTTCCAGGGCGGTGTGACACTATCTAGACCAGCTGCTTTCGTAAAGATTCCAAATGACCGCTTCCATATTCATGAGGATTAAGATACAAAACTATTTGATCAAGTACATCCTAGGTTCTTTGCTTTTAACGCACAGTATACTTTGTGTGTGTGTGTGTGTGTGTGTGTGTGTGTGTGTGTGTATGTGTATATATGTGTGTGTATATATATTTATATACAGGCCCTATAGGAAGTATTCACCCCCCTGGACGTTTTTACAGTTTGTTGTGTTACAACCTGAAGTCTTGATGCTTTTAAATGGGATTTTTCCTTTGATTTACACAACTTTTAATGTGTGAAAAAAATGGGGGGGGGGGGGGGGGGGGGGGGGGGGTTAACAAATCAATTAAAAATACAAACCTGAAAAGTCTTCATTAGATAAGTATTCACCCCCTTTGCTATGACACTCCTAAATAAGATCAGGTGCAACCAGTTGCCTTCAGAATTCACACAATAAGTTAAATGGAGTCCATCTGTGTGCAATAAAAGTGGTTCACATGACTTCAGATTAAATACACCTGTCTCTGTAAGGTCCCACAGTTGGGTAGTGCATTCAAAACAAAGATACTACCATGAAGACCAAGGAGCTTTCAAAACAACTCTGGGATAAAGTTGTGGGAAGGCACAGATCAGGGACTGGGAAGCTTGTCAGGGTAGAGGGCAAAATGGATGGAGCTAAATACAGGCAAATCCTTGAGGAAAACCTGCTTCAGTCTGCAAAAGACCTAAGACTGGGACAGAGATTCACCTTTCAGCAGGATAATGACCCCAAGAACACAGCCAAAGCGACACTGGAGTGGCGTTAAAAACAAGAAGGTGAATGTCCTAGAGTGGCCCAGTCAAAGCCTAGACTTCAGATTGAGAATCTGTGGCCAGACTTGAAGATTGCTATTCACCAACATTCCCCATCCAACTTGACAGAGCTTGAACAATTTTGCCAAGAAGAATGGGCAAATACTGCATGATCCAGATGTGCAAACCTGGTAGAGACTTACCCCAAAAGACTCACAGCTGTAATTGCTGGCAAAGGTGGTTCTACCAAGTATTGACTCAGGGGGGTGAATACTTATCTAACCAAGACATTTCAGTTCTTGTATTTTTCATTAACTGTTGTTTCACAATAAAAATTCTCTTGCCTGTTGAAAGTGTTGAGTAGGTTGTGTAAATCAAAGGAAAAAAATCCCATTTAAATGCATCAAAACTTCAGGTTGTAACACAACAAACTGTGAAAACGTCCAAGGGGGTGTATATATGTGTGTGTGTGTGTATATATATATATATATATATATATATATATATATATATATATATATATATATATATATATAAAAGTAAAGTTTTAGGTGTCCAGGATTGATGATGAGCCCAATTTTTCTATATAGACAAAACTGTAAATGGAAAATCTGCTCTATGCATATATTCCCTTGCAACATTAGCATTTAGATTTTGATGTATTGCAGCCTTTTATTTGTTCCTTCAATTTGGAAAGGAACATCAATAACCCAGCAGCATTCCAGTACTAGAAATCTGTGGTGCTGGAGTACTTGACTTTTGTTTGTTTGTTTTTTAGTTTTTTTTTGTCCTTGCAGCAATTTGGGTAATTTTAAACAAAACTATAAAGCAGATTGCAAACTAAACTTCCAAGAATTCTTTCAATGTTTGTCATTTTTGGGTTAGTATGCTAAAATGAAGGAATGCTTTATTGTGGTGTTTGTCTGGTGGTGCTGGTGATATTTCCATACAGGGATATTTTAGATATACTGTAAATATTTTTCCAAATGGTGTTTATCCATGTTTGCTTGCACCCCCTCTCTTCCCTGCTCACATGGTCCCACATATACCCTCAATTACAACTCATTCTCAGAACAGCTTGGTGGACATCACATTCCTTCACATTACCAGCATAGCGCCACCTAATCTTACCCTGATTATAACAAGGCTTAAAAAAAGAGTCACTATTGGGTTGTATATACTGTACACCTTTCCATACCAGAATCCAATTCTTTCATAGCCAGATCGTGCATTGAATGCATTCATTGCATTCCAAGGGTTCATCTATAGCGCCTGTGATGTAGAAATATGAATACAGACTTGCCTAGATGGATGCATTGTTGAGTTCCAGTGTAGGGAAATACTGCATGCCATACCAAGAACACCCTCGAGACCCTGTGCCTTTATTCCAGCTAAACCATTTCTATAGAACTCCCTCTGCCAGGGAGAGTAACCCTGCTGTTGATACCTGCTTGTGTTTATTGCCTGGGTACTACTGACATTCCTGTGGTTGTTTGTATTGAGGGTGGATCGTACATACTGTACCTTACCTGGACTTTGAAATCCCTGCCAGCTCTCCTGCATTCCATCAGGCTGACATCTACATTCCCGAGGTGCAGAGTTTCACCAGAGCAGGAGTGTTAATAAGTAACAGCAACCCTGGGATCTGGGAGCCAGAAAAACAGAAGTTCGTGTCCCCAAGCCCTGGCGACCTTGGTGTTTGACTGGATCTATTATTACACAATACATATACTATACATTTTTGGTTATATCTCGTGAACAAAGGAGTGACTACCTGATGATCGACCCCTATGGGCAATCAACAGAAACGTTAGTTTACCTACCGTGAACCTGGTTCCCTGAAAGAGAAGATGGCCACCAAAACATTGTTATGGGATACACTCCTGCCTAATTGGTAGGTGTCACTGAGCTCTTTCTATCAAAGCTGCCGATAGGCCTTCTCCCCTCGGTCACCCCCTCGGTCCCGCCTCCCGAGGGTACTTAACCGTCACGCAGGGGAGCCTCACCCTCTTTCGCAACGAAACCGTGATGTCGACTGAAGTGACCTCGTGGTTGATGGCCATCTTCTCTTTCAGGGAACCAGGTTTATGGTGGGTAAACTAACGTTCCTTTTCAATTTGAAGATGGCCACCAAAACATTGTTATGGGAAACATGTACCAGAGCCGTCGCAAGGGAAGAAAGAACGGCAGCATATGAGGGACGCTAAGTCCTGCCTGACCAAGGTCAGGGACGTGAGCGCGCAACCTCAAGGACCCTAGTGCCCACAGAGGACAATGAAGGATCTATCACATTCAGGCGGTAGAACCTGGAAAAAGTATGCGGGGTAGCCCAGCTAGCCGCATCACAAATCTCAGTCATGGAGGCCCCTCGAAAGAGCGCCCATGACGTAGCCACATCTCTTGTGGAATGTGCGGCTACCCGCCCAGGTGGGGGTAAGCCAGCACTATCATATGCAGTAAAGACTGTGTCCGCAATCCAATGCGACAGTCGCTGCTTCGACAGGGGCTGTCCCAGGGTCCGTGTTCCATGGCAGACAAAGAGCTGATCAGACTGACGCAGCGCTTTCGTCCTATCTAGATAACATCTCAATACCCGAACTGGGCAGAGAAGGTTCAACTTCTTATCATCCTGCTTCGCAAATGGTGGAGGATGAAAGGACTCCAGATCCACGGACTGATTCACGTGGAAGGCTGAAACCACCTTGTGGAGAAAAGCAGGGTGCTACTGTCATCCCAAACACACATACAGGAGCTATGCACAGACAGCGCCTGCAGCTCACTAACCTGCTTTGCGGAGGTGATAGCCAAGAAGAAGACTGTCTTCATGGACAGATGCTTCAACTCAGTGGAGTATATAGGCTCAAACGGGGCCTGCATGAGAGCCTCCAGTACAATCTCGAGGCTCCATTCGGGGAGAGTAGCCCTCCTAGGAGGGTGCAATCGCCGAGCTCCTTGGAGAAACCGGGTAGCCAAAAAATGCGCACCCGGGGACACTGAGTCAACGGGGGCATGGCAAGCAGAAATAGCCGCTAGGTAAACCTTCAGTGTGGAAGCAGCCTCAAGCAGATCTTGCAGAAGCTGCAAGATGACAGGCATGGGACAGGAGATTGGATCATGACCGTTAGTACGGCACCAATCTTGAAAACATTTCCACTTATAGGCATACAGTGACTTAGCGGAATGCTCCCTAGCATTCTGCAGCATACCCACGACGGCGTCTGACGGCCCTAAGGCTGACCAGCTGTGTCCCTTTCCGCACTACTAGGAAGTGCTGGAGGGCAAGGAACAATGCCTGCAGCTCCAGCATGTTGTTATGCAGTGAGACCCACAGCTGGAGCCCGGGGGTGCCTCCTCTGCCTTCGCAGACCGCGCCCCAACCCAAGTGCCCGTCACTACCCTGCGGTTGTAAACCACTCCGATTCGGACTCCTTGGCGTAGGTTAGAGGGAATCCTCCACCAGTGCAGGGCTGCCGTACTCGCGAGGCACACTGTCAGCCAATGGTGCCAGTCTCGTTTGGGATGTAACCAGAACGCATTGAGACACATCTGTAGCGGGCGCAAGCTCGATAGACCCAGCTCAACGGCGGATACTGCTGCTGCCATCAGACTCAGTAGTTGCTGGCACAAAACAAGGGGCACTGCTGAAACAGGGAGAGGTGGTGTTGTTAAGCTGCTACCCAGTCTGGGTATGGGGGCCAAGACTCCTTTGGGAGTGATTAAGTCAGGAATGCAGTATGGGCACCTGAGTCGCCTTCTGACCTGCCGGGTCGGCCGCAGACAAAGGATTGCAGCTGAACCGGAGTAGACGTGCGGGCATGCAACAGGGAGCCAAATTGACGCATGGCCCCAAGCACAACCCTGGCTCGAGACTCGCCATTCCGCGAAGGCTATCCATGACTAGGGACCACTATCAGTGAGGGCCGGTACAGGAATTAGGGGTTAGGCTCCAACCGCCGCTTCGGTACAGAGGGACAAGCCCCACTCTTACCATCCCCACCAGACGTCATAGGCAAACGGGGCTCTGCTGACACAGGGAGTAGGTGGTGTCCAAAGCGCTCCCTGGCTGATGAGGGCGCAACCGGGTACCTTATGAGGGAGGGAACCCTGTGAGCCGGGGCCAAAGTTGTGCCCCTCGAGAGGGAGACAGAGAATGATCCTCAACGGGACGTCCGTGCAGACTGGAGTAGTCAACTAGGGACCATATCAGAACTAGGGGCGCCATCACAGTAAACATGCTGGATGGGTTCGCTAGGAATTGGGGCTCCCACGAGGCGCCTCGACCGCCATATCCAGAGGGAAAGCGAACTCCCCCCACGAGGCGGCGATAGAAAGCGTGTCTGGTCAATCCACTCGCCCTGCACTCTCACGGAAGGGTCAGATGGTGGTACAGAGACTGCGACCGGCTCGGGTGGTGGGGGGGACGCCCCACGGGGGTCCACTGGGAAAGGCCGGTGGGGCCTGCCTCTTCAAAAGCTCCATGATCCGACTGAACTCAGCTTTCATGTCCATGATGTCCCGCGCCTGCCGGGACTTCTTCAACCGTCTAGTCAGATGCGACTGGGAGCGATTGTGGGTAGTTATGGATGCCTGAGCACAGAGGATCTCCCCGGAGGGGCTTTGTGATGGCATCGGGAGGCATGACTGGGAGGGGCCCGCTGCGGGGGATGAAGAATGCCCCCGTGCGACCGTGAGTCCCACATTGGGGAACCGGCCTTCTGACGTGGGACTGGGAGCGGGGCGTCACGCAAAATCCCATCCAAGTGCCTGCCATGGATTTCCCGCGCTAGGTGGGTACTTCTTCAACCGTCTCCAGGCGGCTTGCGAGCACGTTGTTGCAGGCGCCTTTCATGGTTGAAGCGGCACAATCGAGGTCTAGGCATGCTGTGCCTGTTCTCCTGTGGGATATTGGTCCCACAGGCCTCGCAGGCATGGAAGCCAGCCCTGCCATTCACAGCGCGGGGTAGAAAACCGGGTCTAAGAGCACCAAGTACTACGTGCACCGAGTGCCGTGCAATAGTAGATACTGCGCACACCAGGTACCGCATGCACCGAGCACTGATATAATATGCACCACGTGCACCTCGCGCACCGTGCACAGAGCTACCACTTGCACCGACTACTGCATGCACAGGTGCACCGAGTACCATGCAGAGTCAGGCACAGCGCGCTCCGAGTACCGTGCCGCACCCTCGCGCTAGCCTGTATCAGTACAGCGAGACAGTTGGCACCGTGCGCACTGTGGTAGCGAAGTCTTATGCACCGTGGTATTAAAAAGCACTGGCCGCTAGGCACAGTGCCTACCCTAACCACGTGGTCCCATGCCTGAGCAGTAGCATACAACAGGGGGATAGGACCGAAGCCGCAGCGGGTTTATAGTCAATAAGCACCGTGCGCACCGTAGTGCATGCAGAGTAGCACAGGCAGAGTCTTACACACCGCGGTATTAAAAAACACCGGGGCAGCTGTGCACGCTGCCTACCCTGACCGCGTGGTCACACGCCTGAGCAGCGTGTAGCGTACAGCAGGGGGACAGGGCCGAAGTCGCGGAGGACGATTGACTTACACAGTAATAAAAAACAGTTTTTAATACAAAAAATTGTTAAATATTACAGGACAGATGGGGGAGAGCACACTATCTGTAGATTAAGCTATCTACACCAGAGGTGAAGGCCCACACAGCCCGCGTACGTCTCGACCCAACAACGAGGGAAGCCTCGGTGAGGAGTATATGGCTGGCCCGGTGAAGCAGCTGTGGAGCGGCTAGTCCTCTGCGCAAGCGGTGAGCTAGCTCGACAACAGGGGCAAGGCAAGCCCAGCCCCGTGGAGTAATAGTGTTCTCCAAAGTCAAAAAGGGTGAAAAACACACACAATTCTTAACAGTAATACTTAAAAATAAAAATACCTTTTTAGGGCTGGCTTATAGACTACTGCTCTGGTGCAACTTGTGAAGTATGTTCAGTTTTACAGTGCAAAATGAGACTTTTTTGTAAGGATGCTATTTTCAAAAGATGTACTCCGACCTTTAATTAGTTCCTGCTATTGAAAAGGAGACAAATTCCCCTTCACGACATTAAAACAACTTGAGAGTGCTTCAGAGACCTTGAATTATAGTGCTTAGTTGTTTGGTTCTAGCCTTGCGAGATTTGTATAGGTTTGCAAAGAAAAAGACATTTTAATAAACGTTTTGTTGTAGATATTTCAACATTGATTTTCTATAAATACTTTTTTTTCCATGCATCATACATAGGTCATAAATCAGCTGTTTATGTAATAATAATAATAATTATGATTATTTTCTGACCAACAAAAGTAACCCACCATGTCACTATGTCCTTATAGCACAAGATAAATCCCTGTTGCCTTCACAATCAGAATGTGTGTGCTACTGTCTGCTACACTACATTGTCCTTTTGCACTCTTAATAATTTCAGCTACATATATATCTTTATGAATTCCACTTTGATTAAGAAATAAACAAATGAGGATCTGCATTAACAGATTTGAAAAGCCAACAGCCCCAGCAAGCTCTGAATCCTACAGTTCATCAGCCCTGACCTAGATAGCAATCAGAACAGATGGACTGTGAGGATCGTATCACTTTGCAATCAGTTGTTACTGACAACAAAAATGGCATCTTGAATAGTTTGAAACGAAAACAATAGATGTGTACAAAACAGGTCTGCTAGGGGTCGCACAGACTAATGGCTGAATTTCTTATAGGACTCCAAGCTCTTGTCCAAACATGAACTAGTGTTGAACCAGCCTAGTTGAACTCCAGTCCACAGCGACCGTGCCCTGTCAATGCTGTTCAGTTTACTAAACCTGAAAATAAGGCGCTTGAAAGTCTGAAGTATTTTCCAATGTCAAAGAGGTGTGCATACAGTGTGATGTGTGTAGTGTATGCTTGTTATGTATAGTGTGTATGTAGTCTTCCGCACATCGTTGTTGTGGTGCAGAGATTCCTTACAATCTAGTTTATCCTAAAGTTTTAACTTTGGAGCCTGTGTCAGAGCTAAAGTGCCTGAGAGTTTGGGAATACAGCTCACAAATAAAACCAGGATTCAAATGCTCTGGAGTTTGTTTTGTAACCTTTTATAAACCAGTTACTGCAGTAAAATCCTCCCACAGTAATCGTTGTTTCTGTTTATTTTGCTTGCTGGCATTCAGTAAGAGAACAGGCAGCATGCACACCCATTCAAAAATGAGGCCCAACCACAGTCAAAACCGTGCTCTCAAACCCAGCTCCCTGATCTTATAATATGGTGGTCACCTTTATTGACATTTCCCGTAATAAAAGCACAGCGTAGTGTAACAAAGCAAGGGTAAGTGTATGGTAAAGCATGTTAAAAAACCAAGAAACACAGTAAACCTGTGGTAAATGCATAACCATAGGAAAGCATGGGAGAACTACAACATCACAGAGCAGATATGCCGTGGGAAACTTTACAAGAGCAGTTAGAGATCCCAGCAGCTTGAATTCCTTGCTTATCTGTTTGTTTTATTGGTCTAGAAAAGGAGAAGAAGAAAACCCCACTACACTATAACTTCAGTCCTTCACCTCCTCCATTAGTTACAATAACAAGTACTACTGATTCCCACTGGTTGTATGATGGGGTCCCATGAAGACTGGAGCTGTGAAGACTGGAGCAGACTTGTGTATTATTACCCACCCCTACCCCTCTCTCTCTCAGACACTGTCTCCCAGGTGTGATACCCAGGAGGGCCTGCCCCAGCTCTGCCACCCAGAGCAGGCTGCTAGATTTCACACCTTGCCTGTCTTGGCTGGGCGTCTTCCCAGGGCAGTTCTAAATCCATGCCCCTGTAAAAGACATTAGGAGATCAGGAGAATGGGGTTAACCAGAGGTGAGATGACCCTCAACACTGACCCTCAACACTGCAGAGCTCTCTAGTAGCATAGGAAAGAGAATTCCACTCAGCCAAAAAACAAATAGAATTTACAAATATGTATATTCGTGTTAATTTTTTGTTGTGCTTATTATTCAGTGCAAGACACTGTTTTGATGGCATTATTATATGTAAATAGATTTCAAATAAAAAAAAAAACAGGTCATTATTTTTAAAAAATGATATTAAATGCTATTGAAAAAATTGTTCAGCAATCAAAGTAGGGACTTTGACTTAAATCAGATAAAAATATGCAAGCACTAAGAAGAGTACAGACTGCCCTAGTGCCACTCTGGGGCGAGTTCAGAGAGAACGCCTCGCTCTGTGCAATCCTGTGACCTTTCATTATGCAATGTAAAAACAGGCCTTATCTTCATTTGGGACCCCTATAAACAGGAGCTGGTAGTGTTTACATTTCCCCTATTCACTAACCCACAACTCAACAAAAACACTTGAATGAATAAATAATAACAGTAACCCGTATATTGTATTGTAATACACAAGCAATATTCAATACAAAGATGATGTGGATTCGTTTAGTGATGTGACAATAGAACCCCAATGCATACTACTCTTCATTCAAATGAAATGCCTTTTCTCTGCTGAAAGTGCTGTGGATTGGGCCCCAGGTCATTCAATGTAAGCGTTTTGCCATGTGGCTGGTAATAATGCTTGAGAATGCGCATTGGGAATTAAGCTCCTGTAAAGGGAACACTGAGAAAGCCCTTCTGCACTAGCAACAAGAGGGATCTGGAATGTCCTGCCCACTTTTCACACCTGCACCATGACTGGTTCACAGGCAGAGGTCTGAAGGGGTCACCGAGGTTGAGCGGTGTGAATCGCCTGGGTTGAAAGTGGAGGGAGTTTCCTCGCACCAGGTGGAGGTGTGAAAACTGTTAATGTGTTATTATGCCAGCTAATGATACACTGAGTGACTGCACTACACTGCTGAGAACTGGGCTGCTATGCGTGCTTGCACAGTGACGCTTCGGTTTGCTTGTGTTTATTTGAAGGCAGGCTTGTGCCAGGAGCTTGCCTGCTCGTTTCCTAACACGGTGGGGCATGTCCAGTGTGTGTGTCACCTGACTCCACCCCCCAGTGCTGGAGTGAAGATCAGGGGAAAGGCACATGCTATTCTTTAACCCTGTGACCTGTGTGTGATAATGCACTGCACATTGTGTTTGTGCCTTTTTATTGCAATTATTCAGATACTGTTTTTTATTGTTATTCTTGTAGCCTTTGTTAAGGTGTTTTCTCATGAGTTCAGGAGCTGCTTTTCAGTTCTAGTTGTCTGCCACAGATATATGTAACATGGGCTGCAGCAGACAGTGTCGACAGCACTGAGAACCAGCGCCACTTGGGCGCAAGTTTCCTTATGCTTTGATACTAATACACCGCAGTGCTGTAGATGGTGCAGGCGCTGATCTAGCCTGTGTTACACGTCTATGGCAGACAACTATTCTTCTTCTTCTTCTTCTTCTTATTAATTAGTAATTAGCAGACGCTTTTATCCAAAGCAACTTACGGAGACTAGGGGGTGATGTATGCGTCAACTGCTGCTGCAGAGTAATTCACAATAAGACCTCGGTTTTACATCTCATCCGAACAGAAACTGCAGAACCGTCTCCTGAACTCAAATGAAAGCACTTTAAAACAGATCAAATAAATCAGTACAGAAATTGCAATCAGAATTACTCAGAATAGTTGCGTTAGTACAATAGTAAACACTATGAAAAGATAAGGGCATTAGTCATTTCTGACACTGTCTAAAAGTGAAAAAAAAAACCCAAAAACCAAAAAATTATCAACAAAGACATTTTTTATTTTTTTCTTACTAAAGAAAGGTAATACTGTAATAATGTTCATGTTGTTTACTTAATAATTTTGTCCGACGGGACATCTTGGAGAATTTCTGTACATTTCAAAACAATGTACAAAGGTCAGGCTGTGGGGTGAACCCTCCTGCACTGCTGTTGTGTAAGCAGGATCTGTATTTATTTATAGACCAGTGAACAGTTTGTACCTTTTTATATATGTCACAGGAGCACTATTCATGTGACCCATATTTCTACTAGAGATGAACTGATACATAGTCAAAGTGTCACATGCAGTGTTTCTCCATGAGGCTAGTGGCATTCCACTCCTGATGCAATCCCTGATCGAGAGGTGATGACAGCAGCTGATATGAGCCCTGCTGTGGTTGGTTGTGTTTACAGAGGGCTGGTCCCCTGGTTGCAGTCAGAGCAATTCATTGGCTGAGGCAGCACAGCTGTGTGAGAGTCTTATGTTCAGGTCTCTGTGTGCTGGCTTGTGAAAGGAACAGGTGTCCTTGGTTTTATAGTGGGAGGTGGGGTGCATTTAATCTGTGAAGGTCACTGTCATAACGCTTTGCAGTGATAGTGCCTTGTTTCCTCCTTGTTGTCATGTCTGTATACTTTTTTAGCAGTTCTTGTTTGAATTCGACAAGCCCACAGTTCAGAGGTGTAAAATACCTTTGTCTTTTTATGATGTGCAGTAAGGGCTTGGATATTAACTGCTGTCACACAGTAAGTGGGTTCCAAAGGCTTTATTAGGAGATCCCACAGTATCACGAAGTGTACAGAGCAAAACAAGCTGATGCAGCTTTCAGACTGTTACCCATCTCCCCAGCGCTTCCCTCTCACACTCACTAAGAGCTGAGCAGCTTTCAGACTGTTACCCATCTCCCAAGCACTTCTCTCTCCCACTCACTTCCCCCCCCCCACCTTGTCCAAAGGTCAGTGCGGACATGACAACCTGAATAGTCCAAATGCAAAGGCAGCTCAGACCTAGCATTTTAAAGGCATGGTGGTGATGTTTAAAACACATCACAACAAATACAAGTCCTACAGTAACTAGCTTGTTGAAAACAAACAAGGTTGCTATTATAGCAGGGAGCGGCTCGGATCATGTGCAGAGCAGTGGGGACAATACAGACAACCGGAAACTGTGTGAAGTAGCATTACACTACCATCACTTTAGATAGTCCTTCCAATAAGGGCAACGGCAGACCCTAAATCTGTCTACCATGCTCCTCCAAGACCAGTTGGCTCCTGGCTGCTGCGGAGCTGAAGGGCACTTGCTAACAGGGAGAGGGGAGAGCTTGTGGGGTGTGTGTGTGCTCCACTGAGCTGTTAATGAGAGTGCAGGCGAGACTAGACTGGTGCGAACAGGAGGCCAAGGCCCACTGCACACTCAGAAAGGAGCCTGTGATTCATGTAACCTTTCAGTTCACAATGACACACCGTGGGAGAGAAGGGGGGCCCACGTGCAGAGAGCCCGGAGAATGGCTCCTTCTGCAGGAACCTGCGCTGCCTGTGATGTTCCTGAGCGTGCCCACACATAGGGGCAGCAGGAAGCTGGTGGCACAGTGCAGACTGCACCTGCGAAGGGGGGTGTGGACATGTTGATTGTGCAACCCTGAGATGGACACTTGCCTAGATTCCAAACATGTTTAGTGTAGTTTTTTTGGTCTGTGTAATGATCCTGCACTGCACCAGCTAAATGTGCATTATCAGGGCTTTTCATAACTAGAAATATATAGGATAAAATTTTTTTTTTAATGGGAATAATAATAATAATAATAATAATGCACATATATACCATCTTTATAATAATAATAATACATGTATATAGCGTCTTTCATCATGATCCTAAGGCACTTCACAATGTAAATAGTAAAACAGTAGGAGCTGATGTTTCAAGCTGGGGGGTTTGCATAGAAGCCAATGTCAGTGCACAATATTGCAACATGGAACATAGACAAAAATGAAATGCTGTTCAGGCTCTTGGGAATTTTTTTTTTTTAATGAAGTGAATAACTTTAGAGGTAAACAACATGTGGTCTGTGAGCAAATTCAAAGTGGTCCCTAAAACCCCGTCCCCCCTCCCCCCCCCCCCCCCCCCCCCCCTCCAACCACTAATCTGCTAACAGCACTTGAACAAACAACATGACCTTCGAGGCCAGGCTTGTGCTTCTTTATCTGTACACTGGGAAGGTTTGGAGATGTTTCTTGTTGCTAAGATGTAACCACAGGCCCTGTTTGCCACTCTGCTCTCTTGACATGGCATTTGCTGTTTTGATTTTTTGAAGGTCGCAGGCTGATGCTAATCACACTTTCTGTAATCACATATGTTTTTACTCTTAAATGACATGTATTAGGGAAAGTGCAAAATCCAGGCCCTTGCTGTCATTTTCAGTGACAATGTGCAGAAAAAAAAGTGTGCTAATGTTTTTAAAATGTTCTCAATATCTTATGCAGAGATACTGGTATAGCAACTTTGTAGTATTAATATCCCTAACTATAAAAATAATCAGTAGTAGAATTTATAGTAATACCTAAAGAAAAGTTCTGAATACAATCCTTTGACAAATGTTGTGACTAGAAGTTTTCCCAAATGATATTTAAAAATACATTTAGTATTACTATAAATGTATATACAGAATAAATCCGCCGAATGGAGATTAGAGTGTCCCCTGTTAAATCTGTAGCACACATCAAAATGGTATGAATTGGTTCTTCTTTGCTTGAAAACAGTTTGCACCTGTATGAAGTTGAGAGATACCTGACTCATAGGACACCCTGTATAATGCTGTAACGCTGGTAGTGGTTTGTGGAAAAATCCTCACTGAATTAAAATGACCTGTAATCTCTTGCTTGACTGTTGAGACGATTCTGGGGGTTCACTTTCGGGGACAGAATTTTAAGCTGACTCACTGAGGTGTAGGGTGGGAGTCTTGCAGCACAGACTTAGTAAAAGTGAACCCGAGGTGAGCTTGCTGATCGAAAGAGGTTTCAAACTGGTGCCGAGAGCAAGGATTTCAGACCCCCAGTCCCCCAGCCTGCTCCAGGCTCACCTGGCCATCAGTAAACCCACCAGTCTGTTTATAGAAAGCTGACACTTTTGAGAGCAGTGGCATCTGAAATAACCAGAAACATTTCTGAAACTGTAATTCACCGTTAAACCTGGATAACCTGTCCAGCTTCAGCCTTGTCAGCACATTGGTGGTACAGCGCAGCCCCAGGGCTGTAACGAGCAGAGTCGTGCGAGCTGTCATCACCACATTCTAACACTGTCAGCGTGCTTACAGGATACGCTGCAGGACTATACTGGGTATACTGCGGGTATACTGGCATTCCTTCAATCAACAGATAATGAACCATTCCCTGCCAAGAGGACTAAAGGTGTAGCATAGTCTGCGCAGATTTGTCGGGGTTCTTGAGAAACTGCTGAACACAGTATTTCATCTCTCAACCGCAGGTGGTTCCTAGGAGAACCTAATTTTTTTTTTCTTCTTTTTATTTCTGGTTTCCTGATGGTGACGCTCAGAACTCAAGTTGTGGGAATTGGATAGTCCCAGTAAGTATTTCCGTAAGTCTTGCCATGTGTGATGCACGATATACATCAGATGAAAGCTTACTGTGTTATCAGAAGCAGCTGATTCCAGGGGTAATTCTGGACTGTCTGAAACAAAAATGTAGCATCATGCACAGCTGCTTGGGTGTCTATAGTCTTTAGCAATTGAACTGAGTGACACCTGCTATCTTCTGAGACATTGTACTCTTACAGACTCCTCTTATATACATTATGTCAAGCTCCCATTGGAACCTGTTCGCAGCAACAACACTTATAATGTTGCTGAGTGTAGCTCTCGCACTCGTAATGTCAGTGACAAAGAATTGTAAATGTTTAAACCACAACAGAAGCTACATAAACAAATTAAACAAGTTAATATGAGCTTTTCATCTGTTTTTTAGATTTCATGACTTCATATGAAGCCACAGGAAGTGGAGTTTCTATTGAAAGTAAAGGCTGCCTTATTTCCAAGGGAAACCTTGAAGCTTTAAGCACACCTTTCAGTTTTTATATAAAATAATCTCTAATTCATGAAGTGATATTTTATTCAGAAAAACAAAATCTACCTGGTAAAATATGCAATAAAAAGATAATAATAATAATTTCATGTCTGCAATTTAACGGGCCTACTTTAAGGATATACTACAAAACCAGGTGTGCCTCACCAGTTAATAAGCTCAGGAGCCGCCACACGTCTCTATGACAGCAAGACAAAGGAGACCAGCACAGCTAGGCAGTCCAGGTGACAGCATAGATCAGAGACCAATAAAACAATGCTCTAGCGCTCAGAATGCACAGGAGTGTTGCATGCATACACTTTGCAAAGCTTGCGGACCGCGCCACTGCTGGAAGTGCCCACAGGCCGGGCCCAATACAATAGTGTTGGAGGTGGTATGGAATGTGTGTATGTGTCCCAGCTAGTGTTACTACCTATTCACTGATCTTATCTGGTTCAGGGCTGGAGGGCACTCTTGTTATCACTGACAGGTAAAGAAAGGCCTTTGTTTTCTATGTACATTTACAAGCTCAAGGAAGATTCCTTTCTTTTTTTTTTCTTCTGCAAATCTGCCTCCTTCCCGCTCATCAGCAGCGGCAGTTCTGGGAATGAAGCATGCCTTCCCTCCCTGGCTCCCTCCCTTTCTTTCCGCTCCCTCTCCCTCCCTTTCTCCACTCTCCTCCTCCCTCCCGTCCCCAGGCTTGCACTTTGTGATAGTTGATTTACATAATGGATAATGTCAGACTAACAGCCCTGACATTTATTAAGCTTTATTTTTTTGCTCCGGTGAAAAGTTTGCAGTTAAATGTTTCAGAATCTGAAATACTGTAACAAGCTTTCAGTGCGTAGACCTTTTTTGTTTGTTTTGTTTTGCTTGTTTTATAACATTAAAAAAAAAAAAAATCCAGTTCAATGAGACCTTTTAATTTTTAGTAAATCTGTCACTTTAACCATGATTTATTTGATGATAAATCTCATTATAATAAGTTAGACAATCTTATATGAGCAGATTAGTAGTTTGGAACACACCCACACACGCTCACACACTGTGCAGAGTAGACACGAATTGTCAGTTATTACATGTGTTTGCTTACATCACAGTTTTAAAAACGTTCTTGGATGGCAGGATCTTTTAGATGTTTATTTGTTTCTGTTAATCTTTTGAATGACTTGTTAGATTGATTTAAAATGCGTGCATGCCTTGATAATCTACACAACCTCAGATTGTTAAGTGTTCTCCACAGCACCCATCCACAGGCTACAATTATATTTGGTAGCATAATTACTTTGGGGGTCACGCTGTCGTGATGTTTCTCCACCAGGCAAGCGTCCCTCTATCTTGTGAGCACCTCAGACTCAAGTATGAAAGCATTCTGCACATCGCATACATCACAAAAAGATTGCATACAAAAGATATGCAGTAGGCTAACCTGTTTCTATGCAAAAATCATCTGATATCTTTGAATAGCAGAAAGAAGCGAGCAGTGCGGTACACTGTATTATAAATAACCTGTTCCATTGTTAGCGAGTAGATTTGTACTCCACACTAGAGCCATTCAATTCAGTGCTCCCTGCTACCCAGCATTCCTTTCTGTTCCAGTTTGCAGTGAATGAATGGTACTCAATAGAGACCTTATTGACGCCAATATCTGTGTTATTTTTGTGTTCTGTACATGATCTGCAGCAGCTGCTTTTCCAGGCAATCGCTGATGAAGGCATCATCTGAAACCGATTTGATCAAACCACAGCTGGGTATTCATTGAGCATTTTATAGCACTACTAGGTATCCCCCCCTGGATTGCATCAACCACCTCATTTTATCCCGGGATAATCTGGAATAGGTGTCTGATGCATTCCAGGATGATTCCCTAGTAAAATTCTCCAAAAAAAAGCCAAAAAAGTCAAGCTTTGGCCCATCCCAACTGACTGTTTGTAGTTAAATCAGCCTCCTAGTTTCTTCTAGCAATTGACTGTCTTTTAAAGCACCCTGTATGTGTGGAACCGTATCCCATTAGCACATCCATGTCAACCTGTTGACCTGCCCTACAATGATGAGCACCGATCATGATGTGTCAGTGTTGGTGTATATGTAAACAACACAGCAAAAGATTTGCATGTGGGCCTTCTGGCATTCTCCTGGGTCTCCCGCCCTCACTTGAAACTCCTTTAGTGTGTTCCGTGCAGCTGCCAGCAATGCTTCAATCAGAACCAAGATGATAAAGCTGTCGTTCACATTTTATAAAAGCACAAAATGCACAATGTTCTCCTATTCTGTGCAGATCGGTAGGCCTCTTTAGTAGCCTTTGAATTGCAATTGCACAGAGCATAAGGGGTTAATATCATCCAGCCTTCCCTCCTTTTCAGCAGCTCAGTGAAATGATCTGATATAAACCTGGACAGAGCAGGCAGTGTGTGTACAGTAGGTCTCCTGTGTATGCTATTGCATGTGCAGCAGGTGGGCTGTAGAGAAGGGGTGGGGGCTGTGTCACTATGAGGCATCAGAGCAGTGGTATCTGTACAGAATCTGTGCATCTCCCTGTTACATCAGCAGTGTGGAGGTGGGCTTTTGCTGATGGTAAGAAAAGTAGGGGGGTTGTGGGTTTTTTTCTGATAATGGCATGACGTTCTACTTTTTATATTGCTCACTGGAAGAATTCAAATGTTTGTGACAACAAATGCCAGTGCTGCCTGCGTCATTAATATTCAGGAGAGTAGCTCAGTGGTTAGGGTGCTGGACTGCAGTGTGGAAGGTCCTCGGTTTGAGTAGCTCAGCGGTTAGGGTGAGGGGATGCAGTGTGGAAGGTCCTGGGTTTGAGTAGCTCAGTGATTAGGGTGCTGGGCTGCAGTCACTGAACTCTGTATAAAGTTGTCTCACTCTATAGATGAGCAACCCTTTAATTAGTGTGACGCATAGCAATTATTTTTCTCGATAATGATGCCTGAAGTCATTTTCTCCTTTGTAATGTTCCCTATGATTAGTCAAAGATCACCCTGCCTATGTATCAGCTACATTGTGTAACCAGTCAAGCAGCTCAGTTACATTCACTGAAACTATGGCTTTTTTTTTTACCAGCATTGTGCACGCCTTCATTGATTCATCTGCAGAGCTTTGAAGAAAAGAGACAAGCAAGGGTGTTAAAAGGCTGCAGCTGTCTGTGACAAGCGCGTTTCCGTGGTAACAACAAAGGCCCTACCACTTGTGCAGAGTGAAGTGGAATTCTCCTCTTTCATGTCTTGTACGTATGTCAGAACCGGACGCACGCTACGCTGCGTGTGCGGGGGAGAGGAGGGGGAGGCTGGTGACGAACTGACGTCGAGTTTCTGATTTGCACATTTTGTAAGTGGCTAGCTCTCTATGGGTAACAAACTTCCGCTTGTGTCCTAATTACGCTGTGATAACTACACGGATGTCCTCCAAGGGGATACCATCAGAATCAGTACTAGCGAGGGAGAGGGTTGTGCCCAGGTGCCCTGCATCCTCTAGCATGGGCTGTTATTGTATGACGTGCTTTGATTCTGTAAATTGGTCCTGATTTTGTAAAAAAAATGAATTATTCGGAATTCGGAGGCAGGTTGCTGTGCTATGCTGTGCCTGTATTGTGAAGTGCACAGTGTCCTGTACATCGCGGGAGATACAGATTAATTCTAAAGAACTTTGGCTGGGCAAGAGGACCATGAAGCAAAGCTTAAGCTCAAAGCTGAGCTCACTTAAAGTGCAGAGAAAGCACTGTGAAACCATAAGAGACATGGGTCAACTGTACATATTGACTTATAAATCACACTTTAATACAAAAAAGAAAACAATACAAATTGAATCCCATTGTCCGGAATGTTCTGAAACCTGGCACTTTCACTGGCTTCATGTTTTTATAATATAGTATTCTTTTTACCTTACTAACCAAATAAATAAATAAACCCTGCTTTGTCATTACAGCGCAGTCGCAGGAGAAAAAAGGCAGCAGTTTGTGTACATGGACGTTCTGAAATGAGGTTAAGGTTTATATCATAGCAGCTGCAGTGAGAAGGTTTTGTTGTTCTGTACAGTAGGTAAGTGTATCCACTTGAGAGTGTGCAGTCCAGCGGCCTGCCTGCCTGCCTCCCTACCAGAACAGAAGGGGATGCTTTGTGAGTGGGTGTATTGTTCTGTTTTCTTACACAGTCTGCTGTTTGCTGCAGCCGCTCATCCCACTGTTGTGCGTAAGGAGGGTCTTGTAGTGCGTGACGGTAAGGGGGGGTGTTGTCACGGTGACGCTGTGGGGGGGAATTACCCTGCAAGTGGGTGGAAGAACGAGGAGAGAGAGAAAGAACCAGAAACTCCACACTGTACAGGAGAGGCGTGTTGATTGGGCATGTGAAATGTGTCTTTGTGCTGATATTTTATCAGTGGGGGAAGACCGCAGGAGTGACATTTAACTTTAAGGGTTTTCTTTCGGTGTCAGGTTGGCTTTGTGGCTAGTGTGGTAGATCTGCGTGTAGGTGGTTCTGAAGTGACGGGTCACACAGGATCTGTGGGAGCTCCTTCACTCTCTGGGCTGGGTTTGAATCAGGTTGGTGAAATTAGTTTGACAGTGTTTACATTAGAGGACAGTGGTCCATGTCACATAACCAGCATGTAATTCAGAACTGTAATATATGTTTTTTTGTCCACTCAAGCCTGTGAACATACAGATTTATACCAAGAAGGTCCATGCATTTTATATTTGGCAGATTCATAATTTATTATAGGTCAACTTCTCCACTTTTACACAGACCGTCAGACAGTTGTTTTCTTTCATAGCAGAAAGAGCCAGATCTGGCCCTCAGGATTACTTTTGATATTCAACTGGAAAATGAAGTCCGTATGAGCAATACAATTTACAAGTACCACAATTAAAACAAACTGAAACCAAATATTAAAATCCTCAGAATAAATGGACCCCTCTGGTAGATAGTGATGTTGGAGACGGGACTGGAGCCTCTTGTTCTCTCTGCCTGTCTCAAGGCCAGTTCAATCTCAGAGTCCCTGGACTGATGTGCCTGCAACAGATAGGCTGTATTGGAATAGCTGGGTACAGCAGATTCTTGCACTGTGCTGCGTCACACCCAGCCGGAGTGCTGCTTCCTGCTGGAACTCCCAGTCTCTTAACCCTTTCAGTGCACGAGCCCCAGTGAACACACCTTGCCCTCGATCGAAACGTTTAAATGCACACTGTACTTGGATTCAAGATGCCTATTTTAGGAATTAATTCCCAAAGCCTCTATATGTGCCTCGTCCTTTCAGAGGAAGTACAAAACTCTCATTTACAGTTTCATTAGGGCAGGGTGGCACTTCATGTTTTAAATGGAGTTGGAAATTGACTCTCTGTCATACAAAAACAGTACAGGGGAGTCAAATACTGGTGGTTCAACTGCACGATAATAAAGGGAGCAGTGAAGGTGTTGGTGCTTATTAAAGGACTGTGCCTATCTAATGTCAGGAATCTGATGCAAGGACTCTTACGTACGGTTATTTGGTGCTGGAGGGCAGAGGTCAAGTATTTTCTATTCTGATCGCATTCCTTTCAAAGTCTGAATCTTTGAGTATTCCTATCCCCTTCGTACACCAGGAAAGCCCAGGCTGAAATGTGTATTGAAAGCCGCACGTTTCCACTGAACCCACTGACAGGTTCCTCCTTAGCCCTTATTTGGTCATCTTGCAGTTTCTTCTTCCTGAAGTAGGCTGCCAACACTGTGTGGCAAGATACTGTCTTGGAGTTATATTACGCAGTACAGTGCCTATCAAATCTGAACCATGCTATGCATCATAATGAGAAACATGCTGAATGCAACTTCAGTGTCGCAGCGCTGCCTGCTTTTATTGCAGATAGAGAAAGCACCAAAGACGAGGCAGATTCTCAGGAAGGCATTGGTACAGATTACGAGCCTTTCGTTACAATCACTAACATGAACGAGGGCTTCTTTCCTGCTAAGTGGTCCTGCATAGTCAGAGGCAACTGGATCTTCACAAATTAGCAGATAAAGTGCGTCCTGAATTGAAAGCTTGTGCCTTCCCCTAATCTCAGGCAAAGAGGTTTATACACCACAACCCCTGTGTTTTAGTCCTAGAATCATGTTGGCCTGATTTCATTGACACTCTCTCCGTGACCTTTGACACTTACAATGCTTTCAACCCAGCAAAACTAGCACCAATTACGATTCACCTTTTCATCTTTTAGGCTTTTCTGTTAGTACCAATACACAACGACCACATACTTTACCACACTGCAGTAAATACAAATTCAAACACCCCCTTTGATCAGCACACTTGGAATGAAGCTCCTGGGCTCTGAATCTCTTCCTTTCAGCCTGTCTGGATTATTGGCACAGGGCAGGTGTGTGTTTCACGGACACTTCTGGTGGCTGTCAGTTAACGGCTAACTATAGTGAGTTAGCAAGCTTTCCCTTTCCAGATGTCTGTGTGATGAGTTTTCTTCTGTGTGCCTGCTAATTGAAAAGTGGAGTTTCAGTGATCTAATCCATTTCCACGAAGCCTTCCTAGAAACCCAGCTGTTCCCAGAGGACTGATCCCAGAGGACTGATCCCACCCACTCTAGGGCATGACGTGTGTAATTTAATAAAGTCAAAACATGATGCAAGAATCCCACTTTTTGGAATTTATATTTTCTTAATGACATGTTTTTATATTGCATGCCACTTAATAGAAATAGAGGAACATTTTAAACACAACCTGAGGAAGTTTCTAGCTAATGAAATAACCTGCTGTGCACTACAGAGTGTAGATCTCATTTAGAAAATTGTATTTGGTATAAATAATGTACATCTCCAGGAGAAAGAAGCAAAGCAAGTAAAGCATGCAACAGAGATTTATTTAACAAGCATGGAAAATCCAAATCCAAATATTTTAAAATAAAAATACAAATACTGCAGCCCAAAGATGGCTGTTTCTGACAACCTGTAAAATGTAGTTCATCTTGCACCAGCAGCTGTGGTTTAGTAGGTCTCTCTCTTCCTCCCTCCCTCTCTCGCTCTCTCACTCTCTCTCTCCTTCCCTCCCTCTCTCTTGATCTCACTCTCTCTCTCCCTCTCGCTCTTGCTCTTTCTCTCTCTCCCCTTCCCTCCCTCTATTGATCTCTTTCTCTCTCTCCCTCTCTCTCTCTTGCTCTCTTCCTCACTCTCTTGCTCTCTCTCTCCCTTTCCCTCTTTCTCTCCCTCGCTCTCCCTCTCCCTCTCTTTTGCTCGCTCCCTCACTCTTTTGCTCTCTCTCTGTCCCTTTCCCTCTCTCTCTTCTTCTCTCTCTGTCTTTCTTATTCAATAGGGCAGTAGGCAGCAGTGCATTGTGGGCGGGTCCTTGAGGCTCGTGGTTCACAGTGTTCTTGCTGAAGAGCGTTTGACGGGCACGCACGTGTCTTTGTTTCGTCGCTCAGAAAGCAGCAGCCCACATGCTCTTTAACAACTTCGCATCTTTGAAAGGTCAGTTTCCGACAGCCTATGTGTCTGACACTGCACTACTGCACAGCACAGTGAGCATTCACCTGCTGGATCCCTGCCCATGGTAACAAGCTCTGTTACCCCAGTCAGGGAATGCCTGCTGCAGAGGCTGGGATGGCTGCTAATAACAGAGAATTTAATTACAAATAAAAATATATATTTATCTAAACCTGAGCTGCTGTTAAAGTTTAAGCAAGTGAGATAATCACTGCTCTGATTGAGTACTATAGGAAACTATAAGAAACTATAGTAATGCTTAAGTACACACATAAACAATCACACACAAATTCACAGAATCCCCCCTCAAACATACAGTCACTTAGACACACACACATACCCAAATACACACGCACACAGCCTCAAAAGCAAGTGCACAGTGTTTAACAGTGGTGGTTTCACTGGGTGGTCACACATCAAACCCATCTGCGTGGCTTCCTTCCTTCCTGCGTTCGTGGCACGGAGTGCAGTGCGTCACTGGGACAGATTCCACTGCCTGGCTCGAGTGATCAGGCAGCAGAATGCACTGGGCCTGGTCATAGCTTTGAGCTCCCCAACTCTCCCCTGGCATCATGGCCCTGACCCCTGATGGCTGTCACAGGTAGGGGGGTTCAGTCTGCTCAAAGCCTGGAAAGTTGGCTTATGTTGTCTCTCTGTTTTGGAATCTATGAACACCCTGTACTGTACATTTCCAGCCCTTGTTTTTGTTGTTTTTTCAAAGCTTGGTGGTCAGTGCTAAAAATAGAACCAGCTTGCTTTCCAAAACTGGTCCCCTCTCTCTGACAACTTGTGGATGGAACTGTGTGTGTCAGGTTGCTGTTTCCTTGCTGAGGTGGGGGCCCACGTTGAGTGAACACCCGCATGAAAGGAAGTCTCCAGGAAATGGCTGAAAATGGAGGAGTTTATTCTTCCACTCTGGAAAGAGCTTTGCCTGGTTTTCCAAAAAAGTACCATATAAATGTACTGGGTCAGTTATGAAGTCAGAGCGTACAGAAGGCATGCTTACCCCTTACTGCTGCAGGTAGTGCCAGGGGGATTACCCATTTAGACAGCTTCAAAGAGGGAGTGATGTAAACAAACTGGAAACTCAACAGTGTGTGTCTCTGATGAAGCAGCATGCCCCAGATATTTTCACAGGATACCCATGAAACCCCTTGATAAGTAGCATCCTTCAATGTTTTTTCTCACAGCGTCCTTTTAAAGTAGTCAGCTGACATTTTTGAATAAGCAGCCAGCACAATGAAGCTGCGATCATTATTATTCCAAACCCTTTTCGAAGTGAATGTTATATTAAGAGGGCTGGGTGAAGGGCTGCATTGACAAGCCACTCTCCTCACTTTCCATAGTGTGTAAAGGTTCCAATAGTGAATAATATTCAGTCCTTCAATAGATAACCATCTAACGCCCCATCACTGTGTGGGGACAATAAGGGAGTAGGCTTGGCATTCTCACCAAATGAGACATCAATGAGGTCCCATCTGTTTGCAAATCCCACAGCGCTTTTAAATCAAGGGACCATCTAATTAGTACTCTACCATGGGCACTTCCAACAGTTACTTTGAAGTTACTCATGTTAATCAGACATTCTGCATTGTGCAGCCTTGGTAGAAAGTGATCCAGTTTATTGTTCCACTAAACTACAAGTACGTGTGTGAGTGTCTGTGCATGTTCGTGTGTGTCTGTGGGGGTGGTGCATGTGTCTGTGCCTGTGTGAGTGTCTGTGCATGTTCGTGTGTGTCTGTGGGGGGGGGTGCGTGTGTCTGTGCGTGTGTGTGTGTGTGTGTGTGTGTGTGTGTGTGTGTGTGTGTGTGTGTGTGCGTGTGTCTGTGCGTGTGTGAGTCTGCGTGTTCGTGTGTGTCTGTGGGGGTGGTGCATGTGTCTGTGCGTGTGTGAGTGTCTGTGCATGTTCGTGTGTGTGTGGGTGTGTGTGGTGTGTGTGTGTGTGTGTGTGTGTGTGTGTGTGTGTGGGTGTGTGTGTCTGTGCGTGTGTGAGTCTGCGTGTTCGTGTGTGTCTGTGGGGGTGGTGCATGTGTCTGTGCGTGTGTGAGTGTCTGTGCATGTTCATGTGTGTCTGTGGGGGGGTGCGTGTGTCTGTGCGTGTGTGTGTGTGTGTGTGTGTGTGTGTCGTGTGTGGGGGGTGTGTGTGTCTGTGCGTGTGTGAGTCTGTGCGTGTTCGTGTGTGTCTGTGGGGGTGGTGCATGTGTCTGTGCGTGTGTGAGTGTCTGTGCATGTTCGTGTGTGTCTGTGGGGGGGGTGCGTGTGTCTGTGCGTGTGTGTGTGTGTGTGTGTGTGTGTGTGTGTGGGTGTGGTGTGTGTGTGTGTGTGTGTGTGTGTGTGTGTGTGTGTGTGTGTGTGTGTGTGTGTGTGTGTGTGTCTGTGTGTGTGTGTGTGTGTGCGTGTGTGTGTGTGTGTGTGTCTGTGTGTGTGCGTGTGTGCTGTGTGTGTGTGTGTGTGTCTGTGTGTGTGTGAGTGTCTGTGCGTGTTCGTGTGTGTCTGTGGGGGGGTGCGTGTGTCTGTGCGTGTGTGAGTGTCTGTGCATGTTCGTGTGTGTCTGTGTGTCTGTGGGGGGGGTGCGTGTGTCTGTGTGTGTGTGTGTGTGTGTGTGTGTGTGTGTGTGTGGGTGTGTGTGTGTGTGTGTCTGTGGGTGTGCGTGTGTCTGTGCGTGTGTGAGTGTCTGTGCATGTTCGTATGTGTGTGTGTCTGTGGGGGGGGTGTGTGCGTGTGTCTGTGCGTGTGTGAGTGTCTGTGCATGTTCGTGTGTGTGTGTGTGTCTGTGGGTGTGTGTGTGTGTGTCTGTGCGTGTGTGAGTGTCTGTGCATGTTCGTGTGTGTGTGTGTGTCTGTGGGGGGGTGCGTGTGTCTGTGCGTGTGTGAGTGTCTGTGCATGTTTGTGTGTGTCTGGGGGGGTGTGTGTGTGTGTGTGTGTCTGTGGAGGGGGGGGTGTGCGTGTGTCTGTGCGTGTCCACTTTTGATGTTTTCATCCTTGCACTTTCAAGCCCACTAGCTTTCATATTCATGTCAGCCCCAAGCTGTTTCACAACACCTGGCCTCAGAGAGGTTACAGCTTGGGTAGTCCCATACCTCCGGGGTGAAAGTCTGCTGATATCTCACCAGGGAAGGTGTTGAAGGAAATGTCCATTCTGTGCCAAACTTGCAAAATGTGTAAAACCGTTTTGATCAGCAGGATTGTGTACTATTGCAAAACGTGTGCTAATGACCCTTCATTCTCATCTACAGCTTGCAGCAGGGAAGTTGCTCTGCATGTTTCTCAATGTTTCCCCACACTGCATGTGACATATTAACCCTCCTAGGTCTGATCCACTCTGCTCCCATCAGGGAGGCCTGTATGAGCCCAGGGCCAGCAAGTCTCTCTGGAATGTAACATCTATCTTCTTTCGTTTTTAGGAACTGCCAGACAAAGATCTGACAAAGATCCAAAAGGTAAGTAATTGATCTCAGTTGAAAGTTGTGCATGCGAAGATGAAGACTGTTTCAAGGTGTGCTCTTGCACTTCCTGTTCGTATTTCCTGCAGCCAGGGAGGGAGAGTGTGTCTGTCGGGTCCAGGACCTGCTGGGAAAGAAAAGAGCACGAAAACGTCTTCCTTGTTGATATTGATGTTCTGCACGGTTTCCTGTGTGAACTGCAGTGGACAAAGTGCTTTGATGACAAATAACTATTGCCATGACCAAAAGCTGTGCATCACCTAGAATCTTACGATTTGAGACATTCATTTAAAAACCAAAAAGTATATGAACGTACATTTTTTTAAACATCATGCAGTCAAAGAAACTACAAAATGATTTTGCAAAGTTTACCGGAAGCCATAATAGTAGTACAGTATTTCATGTAATATTTCAAAATTTCACATTTTTCAATTTGTTAGTTTTCGTAAAGTATATGGGAAAACTACAAAGTGGTGTGTAATTCAATGTGTTAGCGTAACACTATTCAGCAGGTTTCATTGGACTTTATGAAGCTACATTTCTTAATTCTTTAAGTTGATGCAAAACTTTTGGACATACCTGTACTAGGTGTGTTAAATAAAGGTATATAAACTTGAGGCTACAGCCATGTAACGAGAGCTGCAGTGACGTGTTCGTCTGGAATACAAACGAGCCCTTTTTATGGTGATGGTGGGGTTGCAAACTCTTATCTCGTGACATATAGGTATAGATAAGGACCCCTGTTTTTTCCTTTAACATACTGTAAAATAAACAGCTGTCCGACTTAATAGGTCTCAGATTGAATCAATGTCTGCTTTTAAGAATAGGCTATATTTAGGCAGAAATAATGTAGACAAGAAGGTTAGTTGCATTTTTCCCCTTTATTTCTTGCAAGTGTGCATATACTGGTTTTTTTTGTTTGTTTTTGTTTTTAAGATATCCTGTTTCTAAACTAGATTTTAGATAAGAGATCAAATACTTTCTCTTGCTTGGTCTGTCTTTATTGTACCTCACAAAGTGGAAGTAATAGGTGATGTTTTTGGTGGATCAATGAATAGATTTGTATTTAATAGATTAAACGTAATTCACCTCTGCTTGTCTGAGCAATGTAATAACAGAGAAACTGTGATATCGGCCTATTGCATGTGCTATAGAGTAAGGAGTCCGAGGTGCTAGAATCAGTGCCATAATGTTCAGAGCCCACATTTTTTAAAACACTGCAGTGGAAAAGAGGTGTGTTTGTCTGCTTTTTTTAACTTGAGCTCGAATCCCCATTGACTATCATTGAGCTCGAAACAGCCTGTTAGCCAACAGTATCTAAAAGTTAAGAACGATGGCGTAGTCGAGCCAGAATAATAGGCAAGCTAGCTAAGTCACATGACTCGCATCTCCCCACACGACAAAAGAGCATTAGGAACAACTTCTAATACAAACTACTTCTTTAAGATGACTGCAACTGTGCATCAATGATGACTGTGTGCCGGAATGAGATAAATGCATGTTATGTGTGTTACTAGAAGTTCAGTATACATGTACAATGTGAATTGGTATACTAATTCTTGTTTAAGAAAATCAGTATTTTACTGGCGTTCCCCTACCCTGAGATTTAGGACTACAACACTGCTTTTAAAGTATATGAATAAAAAATTATTTCAGCATTGCAGGCATTGAAAATGACTTCTCGTCGAAATATTTGTCATTGCCCTTTAACACGCTTCTCTTAGTGTTTCTAAATTTAGAGAAGAAAGGTTGACCTCTACAGACAGAGCACCTGAAATGCCAAGGAATCACGGGACATGATACTTCTGTTTTAGCGAGTCGTCCTCGAGACCATGACTTTCAAATCAAACACAAAATGTCTCGTTTTCAATCATTCGACAACACCTGTACAGAAATGTTCGTTAATGATCAACAAGACGAGAATACTTTAAAAAAAAAAAATGACGTAAAGCTGGTACATTCATAGCTCAGAGAAACTGGAGAGGAATTAAAATTAAAACAAGGTAAAGACAACCATCCAAATAAAGCTGAAGCGCTAACAGATAACGACATAGAACGTCTGTGCAGACACTACACACACACTGAAGCAGAAACCCTCAGTACCATTTAGAAGGACTGTGTGGGAGAAGATTAATTCCTGTGGCGTGTCAGAGTGGCTGGATAGGACTCCTCATTCGTGCATATACCTGTATGCAAATCAGTCACCTCTGTTGATTCTCCCAGCCCCGGCGCTTTGCATATTCCAGGCAGTCCTGTTCACTGCCTGAACAGAGCTGTGCCCCGACCCAGTAACAGTACGATTTAACTCTTCTATTGTGTAACAGTCTCAGCCTTTCCACATTTTCCTTTGGGCCTGAATTATAAGTTACCTGCACAAAAGGTGCCTAAAAGCCACTAATATAATATAATATAATATATATATAATATAATATAATATAATATAATATGCACTGGCAGGGTTGAATTATATGCTGCTTTAGTATGATTAATGCATTGAGTCTAACATTTCAACATTCAGGCTAGTTTGTATATTTTACTTCTGATTTTTGATGGTGGATTGAAGCTTTTTTAAATTTCAGGTTTATTTTATTTTATTTTTTTATAATTGTATAAGGCATATGCATTAGTTTGTGTTGAAATAATTCATTATTATCCACTGTTTTATTCAATGCTTGATTTCCTTTGGGTTCCTGATCTCTGGTACCTGGCACCTAAAAATGTATATGCTGCATATCAATTAAATATCAATTAAACAGAAAAGTGCAAAATAGAAAAAAATGACCTTCAGAATGACAATGCTCACTGCAGAACAGGGGTTCTAAACCTTTTTTTAATCACCCCCACAATAGAAGGAACTATAAATCACCCCCTCCGAAATCAACCAATCACAGTGAAGTATTTGCTAAAATTCCAGTTCGTCTTGTCTGCATACAGATGCCATCCCGTGCAGAGAACACCACGGTTAATTCCAGTGTTCAAAAATTCATTCTTTCTGAAAAATGTTGTTGAATTTGACACTAGTTGCTCCAATGAAAATATTACCAAATTGCTACAAACTTCTAAAAATAGGCTTTCTCCATTTGTCATTAGCCAGCACGTCACCACAGGGCCGAGCTACCTGTGCAGGTATTTCTCAGCAGCGGACATTTCCAGGGGAGCAGGTGCAGGCAGGCAGCTGCACCATTCCAGAGAGCAGGAAGAAGATGCCCCAGAGCTGTAGCACTGCCTACAGTGCGTCACCACATTCCTAATCAAATCACATGATACCAGTCTGCAAACCAACGCTGTAGCTCTAAATCCTACAGAGAATATCACTTGTAAAAGGTATCCTGCACAACACAACAAGATATAGTTTTAACCTGGGCAGTCCAACTATACTCCTGTGTGTCCCCCTGCATCAGGAGCTGCCTGCTTCCAACACTGCATATCTTCTTAAAACTAATGTAATCCACACTGTCTGATGCAAAACTTAGTGCGGTAGATGCATGCAGGAGGCTATGCAGAATGATGGCAAAGCTACTGAATTATGTCCAGTAACTCTGTGCCTAAAACTTTCCCCAGCTTCAAACTGCCTTGACATTGTACTTACCTGACCAGGTGCAAACCTCCTGACCATGGGGTAAACACCATCTAACAAGATCAAGGTCATTCCAACCCTATTATACTCCATATGGAACCCGATCAGATTGTGAGCCAAATACATGCTTGGTTTTGGACGTACTGTAGCTTCCATGCAGAGTACTGAACTGGCTGAACAGGTGAAAACATGCTTATAGAAAGACCAACACAGTCACATCATGTTATTGTCTGTTATATATGTATTTAAAAATAGATAGATAAAGGAAACATCCTGGGGAAGAGAGTTCTGTTTGCCCTTGTTATGAAACTCCAAGGCTTGGCTTTAAAGGCATAGCTGCAGTTGTGGTGCTGTTAGTAGGCTGGGCACACATTAATTAATTAACACACTTAAGCTGGTGGGTATTAATAAAACATGTTTATTACGCAACACCAAACAATGTAGCCCCTCGGTTTCCCTTGCTTGCACAATGAGAGTGTCAGACAATAACACTCTGACAGTGATATTTAATGGAGAACATGATCAAACCAACTCAAACTCACTTCAATTTTATAAGCGATTGTTTGGACAGCGTTTCTTGATTTGAAATCAACACATCAACGAATCGATGTGCACCTTTAATAACCACAGACAAACACTTATTGAAGGCAGCTACTCAGAGGATGCAAGCATCAGCACGGCCCTAGCATGCCTAGTTTGATATTCAGGAAAGTTCCATGCAAATGATATTGCGTTTAAGCCATCAGAACAGACCAGGCTTTGGGAATGAGGTCCCGTGTGGAGGCTCTGACACTTTGTTTCCACGTTCTGGTTTCCTGGTATGGGATTTCTTCCTGTACAGGTCAGGTCATTTGCTTGTTGCTCAGTTGACAGCCTGGGGTTTCCCGGAGAGTTGAGAGCTGAGCTAATAAACTGAAACTCAAGACATGTGGAAACTGAAACCAGTGACACAGATGGGAATTCTGTTTACTCGCAGGCTTGTTTAGAGAGTCGGTCAGTACAGTAGTCAGTGCTGCTGTTTGATGGATACTGTCTGTCTTTAGGTGTTGTGACTATAATAAGCAGTCAGAGCACTAAAAATATAGGGCCCTATCTATGTTTTGTGTGCTACTTTTTCATGTTTTTTTTTACAACAATTCACATTTCTGTAGTGCCTTTCATCATAAGGATCCCAAAGCCGTTCACGCACAGAACAATTAAACCATTGCATTTAAAAGCAGCCTAATACAGAATTTGATCGAAACGGAAACTAAACAAGTCATTTAAAAATGTAGTTTTAATTGTAAAATTCGGGAAAACCAAGATAATTGTAAACTTGGAGCCAGGAGGAAGGGCTGCCCTCAGCCATAGATTTCCCCCTAAAAAAAAAAAAAGTAAAATATGTGAGTAGGGGGGTTATCCTTACCTGAGTGCTGAGTGGTTCGTATTTAGTTCTGCGGGGTACGTGGTCGGGTTTGAGAGGCTGGGCTCTCTCCCTCGGTGCAGTCATGCTCTGGGGGACGGGCCGTGTCTCAGCTGCTGATTTTCATTAAATTCAATATTTGGGGGTTAGGTGGCAGAGTGCCACTATGGAGAGCGTTAAATATTTTTCATTATTCATTCATGGTTTGGCGGCCTTGTCATTTCGGGGGGAGGTGGCCACAGCCACTTCCTAACTGCGGCACAGGGAGGCATGTATCTGTTCGTATATTTCCAGCGGGCCTCGCGTCGGGCACCTGCGGACGAGACCTCCGGCCAAATATATATTTCACTCTGGCCCTGAGCACCCTTCACAGTCATAAATCATCTACAATTACAATCACTATCATCATCATTCATTCATGCCATCACTTAAGCGGATTCTCCGTGCTGAAAAAGCTAGTCTGTAGAAACAGCACAATTAAGAGTCTAAAACACAAATTTTCTCAAATTAGAAGTAATTTTATGTTGTGAAAGCACACCATTAACACTCAAGTGTTGTTTGTGAATATGGGTTAGAGTAGTACATGCAGGCTTTTACAGTATATGAGACCTTGTACATAATGACCAGCTTTAGGGAAGAGTGATTTGCTTTATTTGCAGGTTTGCATGTGCAATACACATACATATATGAATGACACAGCTGTATCTTGCACTTGCTTGCTTCACGCTGTATGGTGAAGCCCGCTGGTTCTGGATGAGGTCCAATCTGCTGGAAGCACAATCCAGTCTGAGCTTGCTGCTGGTTCTGCTGCTGCTGTGTTAGAAACCTGGCGCCAGGCCAGGCCAACGTGACTTTGCTGTTCCTGTTTCCCAAAAATGGAAGCATGTAAACAGTGCTTGTATCTGACTGTGTTTACCGGAAGAGTGTGGGCATTGAATTGATAGCTCTGCTCACATGACTACGGTGCAAACTCATTGTGCTTTCCCTGGGGGGGCGGGGGTGGGCTGTGAATACACACACTGCTTGACAAAGCAAGCCATCCCGTGCAGTGTGTTGTCAGACAAGGAGAGGCAATACTAAGATTGCATGTGTTTTCAGGAAAACGGCAGGCATTGTTTGTACTCCAGAGTGTTTACAAACAGTAGTATCGCAGTTTTACCGATTTACATTTTCAAACTGTGTTACAAATGAGAAATTATGGGATGACACACACACACGCCACACACACATGTGTTTGTACTGCTATTTGGGGACACTGCATTCACAATCATGTTTTTAGGATTCTTAACCCCAAGCCATAAAAACTGTCCAGAAGTTTGTATTTTCAGGAGTCACTGTATTTGTATGTAATGCTTCTATAACCATGTGACTTTCTTATTGGCACCAAACTCTCATTACACATCTAGGGGTATTTGAATTGATTCTAAAAATAAGTTATTTTGAAAGTGTTTTTTCATTTTCAAAACATCCTTCCCAGGACCTCGTGTTTTCAAACAATGCTTTCGCTTTGACTGATTTCCCAAGGAGTGTGGGAGTGGGCAGTGGGCCCAGGCTCGCATGACTCTGACACTCCGAGCTGATTGAAAGGTTTGTTCACATGGCCGGGGTGAGTGGTCTACACATTGTTCAGGATGTATAGAGTTCTGCAGCGTACTGTCTGTTTTTTTGTAGAATGCCCACCCCCACAAATACATTGTCCTACAAAAAGAACGAACAGCATGATGAACTGACAAAATGTAATAGAATGAACCCAAATAGAAAAAGTCCTAAATACGTAAACCACTGCAAAGGCTTGATCATTGATGGTTGATCCTGTGCTTTGACAGATCAGCAGATGGCTCAGCACCACCACATTTGAGGATAATTTGTACTCAAGTAATATAGTCTACTGTTTACTTCAGTTTTCCATAGTTCAGCCTTCTGGGTACTTTATCAGAAAGAAAGCGGACCTGGTTGACAGTCCAGTTTGTTCAATTTCCCTCCTGCAACTCCTGCTTGAAAAACACCATTCCCACGAGCCTGGTTCTTCTGTACCCAAGACCTACCACTGCATTCAAGGGAAGATTGTATTCCATTCATTTACTCTCTGTATTTCCCTTAAGTATGTGGTCTTAACCCAGTCGTCCCTCCAAATAGTGGAAAATCTTTTCAGGACTTGCTTCTAGCCACAAGCTGAACATTTCAGTGAGTGCAGAATAAGATGAATACACAGAGAGTGATCCTCTTGCACACTGACTATCCTGGTATCTCTGAATAGATCACCATCACCTTGCTTTTAATGATCTGTCAGCCCCACAAGTGCTGTTTCCCCGCTACACTTCCTATTGGCTCCCTGTATGGAATGGAATGGGTGAATATTCTTTCATTGTGTGGTGCACCATGGCACTTGTTAGATGGCTTGTTTGTTACAATCTTATCTATAGATTTAAAGATGGGGTGAGTTTGGGGACACCAAGATTTTTACTGAGCAAGAGGGTAGTAAAATGGGCATCAAAACCCCACCTACAGTTTAGCTGCAGGATATCATAGTTGTTGCCAGATAAATGCTGTAAATTAAGGTACTTTTGTTGGAGTTTGAAACTAAAAGCCCAGAATATCCCCCTTTTCAACATTTATAATATTGTAAATCATATAAGAAATCCCCTAATAATAACAGCACACTGCTGGAATCCCTTTCAGTGTGATTCTTTCCCTTGTGGGTTTCCCCAAGGACTTTTGTGCATCGCCCTTCAGCTAAAGACCCCCATTCCTGCACCTGGGCACAAACCACATAGTGTGAGCTCTGTCTGGCTGGCGTTGATGCAGTGCTGCCCAGTGCTGGAGCAGGCTGTGTGTGTCTGTGGTTTACTAGCAGGTAAGTCCAGCTCCTCTGCTTTGCTGCACGTTGGCTGTGTCCTCAAAGTTTTTGATCCCCTCGAGCATTGAGGTTTTTTTTTTTTTTTTGCAAGCCTATGGAAAACAGTTCAGGTGTTTCTTGTGAAGTCATGGCTTTCCCTATTCTCAGCAAACACAGCTAGAGATTGAGATTACCCCACAGGCACCCCTCTCTTTCTTATAAATAACCACTAGCCCCTGAAGCACGCTGACCCTGTAAAACAGTGCTGTGTAAAGAGACTTGGGTCTCCACAGGCTGGTTATAAATAGGTTTCATTGTATTGAGTAGCAGTGCAGGAAGGCTGGGGGGTAAAAGACTCCAGTGAAACCTCCCAAGGGCAATAAACAAGACCTACAAATATTTTAGCGCCAGCAATAACCAGTTCAAGGTTCTTTTGTGCACTTGAGTTGCTTTTCCTGTATAACAGGATCATGGGGTTAGGGATTCAAATGCAATACCTTTTTCAAATTTCTGTTTTGATTTCCAGTCTGATGCAAGTCTTGTATAATCTCCTATTGCTGCAAGTCAGCACAAGAGCATGTCCGTCTCACAGAGTGACGTACTGCAGTGGCAGGTTTTCAGGGGAGGGAGGGAGGGAAAACTTGTGTCCCCACAGGGGAATGGAAACAACAAACAGCGCTTTCTGTTACAGGGAAAAATAATTATAGACATTGATAACTATATATATATAATTGATATATATATATATTATATATATATATATATATATATATATATATATATATATATATATATATATAAAGCATTAACTTCTGTGTCAAAGTAAAGTTGAAAGGGGTAGGTTACCTTTAGCATCACAATAGATTCTTTGACAGCTGCCTGAGCAGTGTGGCCATGCCTGACACAACACACGTGAAACTGGAGCTCTGGCTGGCTCAGTTTCCAGTGAAACTGCTCTCTCTCAGGACTGTGTAAAGCAATAGTAGTTCTCATGAGGTCGTAAACAATACAGTCCCTTTACCAACTTTTTTTTTTTTTTTTTTTTGTATATATTGTAAAAGCGTAGTATAATTGTAGACTAGCACAGCTAAGCATAGAGGAGCATAGTATGGTATAACACTGTCATGGTGGCTCCGAGCATGTCTGTTTGTATTGATTGTGACCAAAACAGAGCTACACTGTACCCCTGTATGAGGCAAAGTGGCAAACAGACACCCTCTTCCCTCTGTGCTGCTGCTTGTCTGTTCCATTTGTCTGTGGTGTAAATCTGTACCCTGGACCATACTCCAGGGAGTCAAGCCAATGGACTACCCCTTGCAGATGAGTTAGCTGTCATCTGTCTTCCAGGAGCCACAGGGACTTGCACACCTCTCTGTAGATCTATAGCTGGCTGTCACCCTAGTGTGGTCATAGCTTATGGTTTACAATCAGGAACAATGATCTCAGCTACGCTCACATGACTGCATCTGACTAACAAAGGACCCCCCACCCCCCCCACCCTCCCCACAACCTCACAATTTCCCAGAAAGCAAAGCAGGCTGCAGATCGTAGCACGGGGGTGCTGAGCAGTGTAATGTAAAGCCTTTGCCACCCTGATGTCACATCCTATTTCCATGGGCTGAGCTCAGCTGTTTGGCTGCTCAGCAATTCAGATCAGGAGACTGTTTGTCAGCGGAGTTGATGTCATGTGGGGTGGAGCCACGGGATCCACAGCCCCATTGTTGTTCGAGGGGCTTTGCCCTCCCCTGGTGGGACATTTCACTCGGAGGAAAGTTTTCCTTTTTAGGTCACAAAAGGCTTTTTGTTATATCTTTCTTTCTAAAGGTGTTGGGTTCCCTTAATCAATAAAGAGGCTGTTCTCTGGCTTGTCCTGCACACATGAGCTTCAATAGAGGGGCAAAAACACACATGGAGAGTAGAGATGACAGTAAAACAGACCACTAGATTGAAGTCTACAATATACTATTTATTTTTAACTCTTACCATGCCATTCATGTCATCACTCATTACCTGCTAGATAATTGGCTGCAGTGACAGTCAGGTGAAAGACATGGTCAATCAGGTATAGTCCATGTACACTGAACAAAATTATAAACGCAACATGTAAAGTGTTGGTCCCATGTTTCATGAGCTGAAATAAAAGATTACAGAAATTTTACATACGCACAAAAAGCTTATTTTTCTCAAATTTTGTGCACAAATTTGTTTACGTCCCTTTTTTGTCACACAACACAAATGCACAGATGTTTCGAGTTTTGAGGGAGCGTGCAATTGGAATGCTGTCTGCAGGAATGTCCATCAGAGCTGTTGCCAGAGAATTGAATGTTTATTTCTCTACCATAAGCCGCCTCCAACATCGTTTTAGAGAATTTGGCAGTACGTCAAACCGTCCTCACAACCGCAGACCATGTGTAACCACACCAGCCCACAACGAACACAATTGCATTTTATTGATGGCAGTTTGAATGCAGAGAGATACAGTGACGAGATCCTGAGGCCCATTGTCGTGCCATTCATCCACCGCCATCACCTCATGTTTCAGCATGATAATGCACGGCCCCGTGTCGCAAGGATCTGTACACAATTCCTGGAAGCTGAAAATGTCCCAGCTCTTCCATGGCCTGCATACTCACCAGACATGTCACCCATTGAGCATGTTTGGGATGCTCTGGATCGACGTGTACGACAGCGTGTTCCAGTTCCAGCCAGTATCCAGCAACTCTATGCGAAGGAGATGTGTCGCGCTGCATAAGGCAAATGGTGGTCACACCAGATACTGACTGGTTTTCTGATCCACGCTCCTACCTTTTTTTTTTAAGGTATCTGTGACCAACAGATGCATATCTGTATTCCTAGTCATGTGAAATCCATAGATTAGGGCCTAATGAATTTATTTCAATTGACTGATTTCCTTATATGAACTGTAACTCAGTAAAATCTTTGAAATTGTCTCATGTTGCGTTTATATTTTTGTTCAGTATAGAGATATATAAAACATATATAAGCTGGATCCCTTAGGCTGCTTCAAAATGGCGTTGCTGTTTAAAGATTCTAAAGAGCTGTTAGCTTTGAGAGAGCCTCCTGTAGGATGACTGCTCTGCTGGGAACCTTGCTGGCTGAGAGGGTTACAGTAATGTGTGGTGTCCAGGTGGATTACTGTTATTTTAAAATGTAGAGTAGAGATGACCGTGAACATGGTTAAAAAGGCATTTGACAGAAACAAAAAGTCTTCTGCTGTATTACTTTATAAAGACAGTAAACAATTTGCATTTTGACTGAGCTCAGGCCAGGCCATGTGATTTGTGCTGCAAAGAAACACTGCCTTAAGCAGCAAGCGGATTTGACATCCCTTTCTTATGGAGGGGTGCAGTTATGAGCCACCTTGTATTTTCTGGGACCGGGTGCTGGTTTACCCTGGAGACTGTGAGCTTGGGTAGGATCCCCTTCCTGGCAGGTTGTGGGAGTCTTTGGGACACTTCCGGGAGAGAATTAAAGTCCTGAATAATAATAATTAACAAGAAAACAACAACTTTGGAACACTAATCCTTTATTTTTTGCATTCTGTCTGCCTAATGGAAGAAGTGGTTAGCATTTCAATGGCAGTTGCAGAGCGGGCTCATGGCAACGGTGATGCAGAGAGCACTGGAGTGTGGTGATGGCAGGAATGCTGCTGTACTGTCTACGCAGGGGCAGGGAATGCAAGCAAATAATGTAGCAGCAAAAGGGCAGTGCACAGCACCCCTGACAGAGATAAAGACGCAGAGCACTGCTGACAGCAGCAGGAGGCAGTGTGGTCTGCAGGGGCTACAGGGACACAACACGAGGCAGTGAATAGCATGCAGGGCTTCCAAAGGCAGCTAGGACAACAACGAGTCTGCAAGCCTTTGTTCTGGAGCCTTAAATCACCATCCCATAATCTTACATAGCGCTTCGGGGAAGTAGGGGTGGAGGATATTCATTGAAATTGAATTGAAATATCAGCACTTTTATCAAAGTCGGTCACATCTCCTGTCTTGCCCATCCTGATACAGATTTTATATAAGACAGTGTGCCTTAACATCTGCATAACAAATGATCCAGTCGTGCTTGGGGACAACCCGTTTGCACGAAAGTGTGTGCTACATGTTGCATGTTTCTGCTCGCCAGGGCGAGGTGGTAGAAGGTAGGTTTTCCAGTGAATACTGGGTGCTTCAGTGTATAAAGTGGTGTTCAGTACAGCAATTACTCCCTGGTTGTTAGAGAGATGCATGTCAAAACTGGATATAAGCAGGAACTTCAAAGACCCTGTGCACATCATTGGCAGACTGATTTGAAGTGAGCTTGGAGATGAGACAGACGCTGCTCTGCTAACTCAGGCAATTATCCACACACCCTGCCACAGGGATGGCAAGATCCTGTTCTGTCAGTAGCATATACTGAGTAGTAAAACAAAGCTTCACAGTAACCGATAATATCAGATTACTGGCACATTCAGTATGCAAACACACAGTCCTTTTCACAGCACTACTTGCTGCTGGAGCCTGTAAATCAGGGTAGTTACTGCAGTAATAGTTCTGTATTTTGGGTTCAGTTTTAATACAGTAGTCCCTCGGTAGAACATGCTTAAAGGGGGACAGGGAAAATAACCATTATACTGAGGAGGCATTAAATTAAAAGAATATGCTTTTCTTGCAGAAATAAAGCACAGTGCACGTTCCGATAGTTAATTTGTTGCCTGATTATATTTATTGAACACTACAGCAAATAGCCTGCATAAGAAATAAAACCAAAATAAAGGTACTGTACTGTATCACTTCAATATTAAATGCTAAATCATATAGAAATATACATTTAAATGTAATACAGCAGAACAAAATAATGCAAAGTACAGCACATTGTATTCGGTGCTGTACTGTAATAGTGCAGACTTTTACATAATAAAATATAAAAATGTAAGTTTTTGCAGTTCTTTTTTAAGTAACCAAGTAGTTTACACATTAGTTGATGAGATGCATGCAAGCTCTCTGGTTCACCGTTTGCTTACTGCATCGGACTCGAGGAAGAGCACGGGGCAGCACATCAAATACGAGAGCCAGTTAGTGTGCGGCTGCCTCTATACTCATTAGAGCAAGAGAAATGGCGAATAGCAAGTATGTTACAGTAGAACACAATGCACAGAAAGCAACTTTGTAACCTTGTAAAACCAAACAAATTGGGAGGCAAAGGAATCCTATAGTCGAGGGTGCGTTTAATCTGCAAAGGGATTAGTACACTCAGTTAAGTTTTGCTCCACCTTAGCACCTTACCTACCTACCTACATATGAGCTGTTGCTTACTACTTTTGTAAATATGTCATTTTGTTAAATCCATTTAGACTTTGCACTGGAGAAAAATTTCCATTTGCAGATGGAAAAAATCTCACCCTTTTCAATACTACTGCAAAGAACCCCTGGCACTAAACCTATTGCAGTCCCTTTTTATGGATTCATTGCACTGCATAATACTAAATTGCAAAGTTACTGTGCTCTGAATTCTGCAGCTTTACAGAAGTCCTAGCCCTGTCAATTTGACCTGACCTGCCGTCTCAGGCTGGTTTTGTCCCTGCTCCTTGTAGAACAGTCCCATGACGTAATTAAACCAGCTTTGTTTGTGCTGCTGTTTCACTTCTCTATTGCACAGGAACTCTAAGCCATGACGCTCAGCAGACAGACAGGCCGCTTCAGTAACACCTCTGAGATTCTGGGAAACGCAGGGCTTGAGCAAGGGGGAGCCAGAAGAGCAGGACAGTAAGGAAGGAAGCAACACAAATATTTTTACAGCGTCAGGATGACTGCACACTCTTCCAAGCTGGCAATAATAAAAATTGAACAAATTAACAGGCGGTCATCAGCTGCCTGACTGCCTCTGATAGTGTGGCCTGTATTCCAGTGATTATGTGACATCTACACTGTTGCACATTATTTACCCACATAAAAAGTAAAGATAGCTTTAAGTCAGGGTTTTCAGTCTGCTGAAGTTAATATTATAGCATGCATTTAGCGTGCAGTTTGCACCATTCACCTGGAAGTTAAACTTTAAATGGCTGGTTTCACAGATCCCAAATAGATGTGAGCAAGATAGTCAGAGATTGGTTTCAACCAGTGTGAAATCAGCCTTCGGTGTTACAAAACTGACCACAAACACAACATTGCTTGAAATTTGCATCAGTACATGAAACTCCTATTTTCCCCTCCACTCTTTACCCAGTCAGACCTGCTTATGGGCTGTCTAAAAGAGGTGATTATCATCAACAGAGCCATCATTACAGAGAGGCGGTGCTGATAAGTAAGTGGCCTTTATTACATCTTTGACTGGATTTCCATGTGTTTTTTTGTTTAATAATCTGTCTCAGGGCAGAATTTGTATAAACCCTATTTTGAGGTAAAGCCTGCACAGACAAGCCATTACTGAAAGTGGCTCATGGTAACATTATACTGCTGTTACAAATCAGAGGTGACAATCCCAGCATTTGCAAAGCAGAGTGACCCAAATAACCCTGGAGAAATCCTCAGCAGCTGGAAACGTCAGGGAGCAAACTGGCTCTTGAACTGGGCAAGCAGTCTTCTCCAAGCCTACCTCAGAAACACCAGACTCTCCACAGATAGAAACATCAAGCCCTCGCAAAGCAGACGGCAGTGTTCCAGACGAGGGGATTCCTGTTGTAGGCCAGGATACTGGTGCTTTGACTAGTCCAGCGCTCACTATTACGACTTTGCTGTATACATTTTTGTACTCGCCGTTTACGTTTTGGACGCAAAATTATTTGGGGTTTTTTTGCAACGTTTAAGCTGCAGTGATCCACTAAAATAAAATTCCTTGCTGTGGCCAAAAGTTTTGCATCACCCTATATAGTTAACTCATTTTGTTTCATAAATGTAAATGAAACCTGCTGAATAATGTTACTTTAACATATCGAATGCATACATGGTGATGCAAACCTTTTGACCATAGCTGTATGTTCCTTTATAGTTTAGATGTCTCAGCATTGCAGTCTCCCCTAATTTTCCAACTTGCCAATATTTTTTTGTTGTTATAAGACATAATAACCTTCTTAACAATGCAGAAGCTTAAGCAAGCCATCAACACATATGCATGTATTGCAGTTGAGAAATATATTCATAAATATAGTTTAGATATGTGGATGCAGCCCTTGTTCTTAAGGAAAGAAAAGAACCGAAATGTTAGAAATTGGATTTCAAACACAACCGGCGCTCGTGGCAACTGTAACAAGCACTGCAATTCAATCCACCCTCTCTCCTGCCAGGAAGCATGTCTGTGTGCGTGTGAGTTCAGAAAAATATTATATAAATGCCAACCAAGGGTCGAGCTGTGCTAGAAGCTCCGGTGAAAAGGAGTAAACATTTGAAAGGGGTGCAGCACTAGATCACTTATCTTAAATGTTGATTATCAGATCCTTAATCTGGTGCAGTTTAGTGTTCAGAATATATATTTTATTGCATGGTTATGGCTTGGACAGGCATTTATTGTTCAGCTGTTGTTTTTTAAATATCGATCAATCTATCTATCTGTCTATCTATCTGTTGCATTGGTTCCATTTCCAAGCACACTGAGAAATGGATTCAGTCTATTATGAGGCCTGAGTTTCAAGGAAAAGGTGAAGGGTCAGGACTTAACTAAAAACTGCTGTCTTTTTGACTCAGGAAACTGACAGTCATGCTGCAGTCAGCAGTTGCTCAAATAATCAGCCCTTTGGAAACTATTTTTTTTCAGTTGATGCTTTCATTGGTTTGTGCACCTTTTTCTGCAGAGGGGCACATGGTCTGATGTTTTCTTTCAGATGGTTTCTAGGGTTTCTTAGTTTTCTGGCTGGGTTGGTGTTAACAGAGGGTGAGTGTTGGCAATACACTAGACTTGTCCCTTCAAAACCTCTGATGCATTCGTAAACCGTTTGAAACAAAAGGTTGATAGCAATAGAGGAACCACTGTGATTAATGTACAGATTACATGAAACTGTTCCTTTGATTTGCCTTTGTTTAGATGTTTTCTATTTAGATCAACTGCTGGAATACTGTAATCTCTGTCATGTGTGCAGGACAAAAGCTCAAGGGAGAAGAGATGGGCTTTAATTGCTCTAGAATAATCATTCAGTAATTATAAAAGAAAATACACTTTCCCCATTTGAGATTTTTTCTTCTGGGAAAAAATTAGCATTTTCTATATAGGTTATTACTGAAGTTGCTGCATTCAGATTAGTATTTAGAATTGCCACAAGAGTGCTTCAGCATTGTGAAAGCAGGCAGGAGCTCTCCACAGGACTCCCAAACATCTCCAATGACTGCAAACATTTTTTGTGATGACCCCTGAAATGTGTAAGCTTTGGATCCAGCTCATCCTGCCCGGGGTTCTTTTAAAAAACGAAGAGCCGATGATAACTTTAAAATGAAAGGGCAGTGTTTTATTCCATGCACTTCTTCAATCCCAAACAAACAACACACAGTGCACCAGCTCATCAGACAGCAATCAATCCAAAAATCGTTGTAGAACTCTTGTCACCAGATTTGTCACAATACATTGCGATACTGACTAGAGTAAACACACTTTCTACATACTGCAATGCTGTGTTTAAACCATACTCTTTCATATTACTACACAGTACATATATTTTATACAGATAATAAATCGGTATCGCCATAAAGGGGGGCATCATTTTTCCCCCACCTCTATCCAGGTTGTTTTTTTTCCAGTACATTACCGAAACTGTCAAAAGAGACTTTCAGTTACACTGTATGGAAACAATCTCATTAAAAAACAGCAAACGCAGCACGATGGTGATGATGCTAACACCGCAGATTCACAATGTGCAGCAGAGAAGGTGTTGGGGAATGGAATGGGGTATTGTTCGGTGAATAATGGAGCTGGGAAGCGCTCTACCTTGCCAACAATAACAGGTGGGGCGGCAGCACAATAGGGAAGGGTTTCTACCAGCATCCTTTCAATCGCTGAGGCCCTTCGTGTCGGGTCTCCTTTGTCTCATTAGTGACAGTAACAAAGTAAAAAAAAAAAAAAAAAAAAAAAAAAAAATGGGAAAAATAGAACACATTTTTGGAGACAGATTTATTAAACTTTTGATCCGATCCAAACACGCATATGTGCAGTATAGTGAGGTCAACGCAAGACAACGTACGTGTTCACAATCCTATTATCTGCAGTGTAATATTAATACCACAAGGCCGTAGATATGTATGTCAGAGGACACTTTTATTAAAACACTGTGCAAAAAACAGCCAGTACATTGTGCATGCTTTGCACTGCAGCGTAAGATCTGATCCCTGTTTTACGTTTGTCAAACAGGGATCAGATTTTCATTGTATGAGATGCACAGGCTCATTGGCATCCAGACCACAGACGCTTGTTATCTCCTGCAGTTAACCTCCTTGATCTCCCTTTCTAAAAGGCACTTATCTAACACTGCAAAGAGGAGACGGAATGTTCCCGCCACGGATTAATTACATTCAGCTCATCTTGCTGCTGGCACAGAGGTCATAACCACGAGAACAGCAGAGCACGAGGCTGTGTGTGCCGACTCTGAGGCATGGCATCGTGAGCTTGTACACTGTGTACCGCTGGTTATGCATTGTCCAATTCACATCAGTGGGCTGCCATGTCCACACCCAGGCCTCAGAACTTTATTGTCACTGTTTCTTAGAAGCAACATCCCATTTATACATCAACAAGGCTTGCATTAGCATCAACACCAGAAGAACAACTCGCTGGGTTGGGACATCTTTACAGATGTGAATCACGACAGCTGTGAGAGTCCTGATGGGATACCTGTATGATGTTTAATTGGATCAAGTGATAAGGGACTATTTTGTTAAAAGACAAGCATCTTATGAATTACAGAGAGTATGTATGCCAATTTATAAAACACACTTATTCTTCATTCAAGAATCATGTGGTGAATTTGAATGAGCTCTGTTGTGATTCTGGTCTTGTATCGTGATACAAACGATACATACCTCTATTACGATATGATACATCCTGTGAAGAAAGGATCCCGGTTCCTGGATACACAACAAATCTTTATATTCCCTTTACTTATTACTTTATATTATATTAAATTTGCACAGAGTGATCTGTTTATTTGAAGCTTTGTAACAATCGTGTGTTTTTTTTTCTTCTCTTTTTAGAACTTGGCACTGGGGTGAATGTTTTGTAAATATGGGCTGCTGTGTTTTTTTCCTTCATTTTATAAATCAATTTCCATTCACTGTATACTTTTATCTCCAATGTGCAGTTTTGAAAGAAACACGTTTTACAACAAGCATGGGTTTTAAACAGGCTTTGCATACATGTTAGTGTTGCAGGATATGCTGCAGGGGGTTGATGTGCCTGTTGCAGATACAAAGGAGACTCCTGATACTGCAAATTCTTTGTAAAGACAAGATGACTATAAAGCATAATCAGAGACTGTCTAGGTTGACAGTGCATCATTACACAGTATTGGCACAGCTCTGCACAGTTAAAAAGATATCGTCTGATTGATAATGGCTCCTCCAGGCATGAACAAACTTCCAAAAACCAAACAAAAGTTCTATGTTTAGTCATTGGGTGCGTGCAGAAGAAAGAGAATATCTTTGTGATCGCGTAATACAAAAGTGCCCCGGGGTGCATCAGGAAACCACACCAACACAGGCTCACAATCGCATCATTACAGGTCCATTACAGCAAATAAAACCAAATTAAAATCATAAGACGTCCAGGGGAAAAAACACTGGCAGCATTCAGGTACCCAGCTACTCTGTAAACACAAAGCTGCCACTGTGTTGTGCACTTATAGAAGTTTGTAAACAGTTTTCAAGAGGTAAATTGGATCTAGATTAGAAGTTCCGCCAAAACACTGCAGTAGTGCATGCATTTAACCAGGCGTGGGCAATTCTCAGTGTCAAGTGCAATGTATCGTACTGACACTGAGGTTTTCATCCCACAGTTTAACCTGAAAGTTACAGAAACATAGGTAATCACTGATGTTAATTAGACTTAATGAACAGTTTGCATCATTTAACTTAAGGAACAATAATGAGAAAACATAAAATAAGTATTTAACCCTTTAAACTAAAGGGACATACGTGTTACACAAATACAAAGTGATGCTAACTTTCTTATTTTTGCAACAGAGTGAACGAAACTGGGTTTAAAATGTACTGACAGGTTGGATCAGGTCATCCAAATTGTCAGTTTCCTCTTCGTGATTCTTGAGTCGCTATCCAATGTATTATAAGAAACCGTTTGAACTGCTGCCAAATTCCTTGTGTCCATTCAGGGGTTAACTGTGTTAAAGTCCACAGTGTTGGATCCTCAAGTATTTTAATGCACACTGCTTTGAAGGAGTGTTTCATTAATCACATTAACTAATTTGAATTTAAAAGACTAAAAAAGAATGCAGTATGAATGCAAAAACAGGAATTATCCAGATTAATCTTTGGTGCTGCTTGCTGTGTATCTGTTGGAGTTACTCTGACTTACTTTCTGTCTCTCTTTAGCATTTTCTCTACTGCTGGAGCCTGGAACTGATGGCAGAGAATGTCAACGAATAATAATATAGCACAGGCCAGGAAGCTGGTGGAGCAACTCCGCATTGAAGCAGGGACTGAGCGCATCAAGGTGAGGGCAGGGCTCCACACCATTCACAGTGCATACAAACCAATCATATACCACCTGCATCGGAACTAGCCAATCAAACATCACCTGATTCGGAGCTAGCCAATCATTCACATTGGCGTTCTCGAGGGAACACAGTCAACAGGTGGGAAAGAATGACGTGGCTTGAGAGCAGGTCAGTCGGTTGCTGTTCAAATTGCTTTGAGAAACTAACAGGCTGCTCTTATGATTGGCCCAGGTGTCGAAGGCGGCAGCGGACCTGATGAATTACTGCGAGCAGCACGCTCGTAACGACCCCCTGCTGGTAGGCGTGCCCACCTCCGAAAACCCCTTCAAGGACAAGAAGCCTTGCATCATCCTATAGCTCCGCCCCTGGCCGCGCCCCCGCAGCGAGCTCTGGGGATTTCCAGTCAAGACCACCTTCAGTAACAACACAAGTCATTGGACGAAGGGAAAATATCACTTTATGTTGAGTTTCAATAGGGAGAATCTAAACACACACACAAGTATTTGATAATACATTTTGCTGAAAAGGTGAAGGTGTGTTTTAGGAAGTCAAGCAAGTTAATGTTAGTGTTAGTAAAGGATAAATAAAATGAGGGTGGGTCATTTTTCTTTTTTAAAGTGAAAATATTCAGATAATGATTTTTAAAAAGCATGTGGTTTTTCAGCAGGGGGTGGTGCTGATCCAGGAAGTCGTTTTGTTACTTTCAGGGTCGTGTGGGGGGAAGATCCCTTTTTATTGCAGAGCTAGTTGGGTCAGATTATGATTTGGTTCCTTCGCATTCAGTTCTTTTCTCCGTTAGTTTGTTTTGCACGTAGCTTTTTTGTGAAAGTGTATTGCCAAGCTGTTGAAGATGCAGTATCTTATCTGGATTTTTATGTATTTTTTAAAGCAGTTTTTGGAAACCCCCCTCCAACCTGACACACACACACACACACACACACACACACACACACACACACACACAATGTAATTCAGTGCAATTCTAACCCAAATCAAACTAGAAGTTATTTCAACATGGTGCTATTAGGGGTGCCCTTTTGAAATGAGTTCTGGTGGTTCTTAACAAGATCTTAATGGGTAGGTTACATCATAAAACCAGCATCGCAGTCCTAAGCATGGTGACGAGACCGGGGCACCATGCATCATAAATCATAAAACCAGCAGCAAAGTGGGCATGGACAGGCTGTCTGAAAAGCTGATGATTGCAGAGGGAATGAAGCACCCTCCCATACCCTCACAGATGGGGCAGCAGCGTTGGGGCTGAACAGACTCCATTGCAGTCAGCTTTCTCTTTTCTCTTGAGCGCAATGAAAAAGTTGTGCTTAGTTACCCAATTCAAATTTGAATTCTTTCATTTGCAAAGCAAAATATGCCGTGACCCATTTGTTCCCCTTGCTCTGAGCTTCGTGCCACGCTCCACTGCAGCTCTGACATGAAGAACATCAAATATTAAAGCATCAAGCGACTTTTTTTTTTTTTTTTTTTTTTTTTTGTGCAGTTTAATTACTGCACAGGCTTCTGTCCTCAAGCCTATGTAGTAATTAAACTCCACCAAAAAAATGATAAGATTAATTCAAGCCCCGTTTTTCTATTTTTCAAGTGCCACGGTTTCATTGCAGATAATAATTGTAAGGTTCTGAAAGTGTAAAAACTCACCTGACAGATGCTGCTCGGACCGAGGGTTGCTATTCACAGTTGCAGGATGTCCAGATTCGTAATGAAGACAAGAAATGTGTTTTGTTTATTCATAACAGGGCTGCCGCTGATATGCAGGTATTTGGAGGTGCTTCTTCCCGAGACAACAGTTCACATAAGAAAGCGGTACAGATACAGGTTGAATCCACATGCCTCCCAGTTAGTACTAAGGATGACACCTTTATAACCATGTAGCACTGTGTTATAGCATACCATTGTGATTTCATTTACATAGCATGCAATAGTGCAAGAATCCCAGGACGCATCAAACAGCTCACTAGTGAAAGGCCAAATCAAAAAGATATGTATTGAGCTTTAGATTAATAAAAATATAGACAGACGCCAAATATAATTTGGAAGTGAGTTCCAAAGTGACAGAGCTTGAAAACTGAAACAGTTTTCAATTGAGTTCTTGGAATAACCAAGAGGCCATTGTTTATCGATCTCAAAGTGTGGTTTATAGGGAGTGAGAAGCAGTATTTTAATGCACTGCTTCACGAGAAGCCAATGTAGTGACCTTAAAACTGGGGGAATGTGGCAAATAGATTTAGTGTGTCAGTGTTCTTGAGGAGGCATTCTGTATGAGCTGCAACCTGTTCAATGAGGCATCAGAAAAACCAGCAAGGAATTACAATAATCAGCACTTGGGTGCCAGATGCATTTCTGCAGCGCCTCTCCAGACCAGCATGTCAAGGTGATTTCTATGTAAGACAGTCATTATAAATGGAAAGTCTTAGCAAGCAAGACAGTGTGCAGCTTTGTTTCAGTAGGGCCGTTGGTGTACCTCAAAGGTATAAGGACACTCAGAGACATCATTGTACCTATGAAGACACTGCTGAAGACTTCTAGTCAAAACGCTTGTCAAGGAATTCATTGTGCACTTGTTATTGTGTTTAATAAGAATTCAGTGTTTTGAAGTGTTTAAATGGGTTAGTGCCAGACAATAGAGAGGAAGTTTCACGATGCGATGTACAGGAGTAGTGACTGAAGCCTCCTGAATTAAGGACATCCTACATGCCAGGTGCTGACAGGTACAGAACTTGTGGCCAGATCCCTGAGACATACTGGAGCCATGATACACAGTATACAGCATTTTCAATTTAAAAGCCAGTAAGAGCCACGTATTGTATAAATACCAGCATAATAATCAATCCTATTCTATATTACATTTCTCTTTGGGGTTTGTGTTTTTATTATTATTATTATTATTATTATTATTATTATTATTATTATTATTATTATTATTAGGCTGGTTGGTCCTTAGTAAAAAAGGGATACATCTTAAAGAAAGCTGCCAAAACTCAAATGAGTAGTTGTATTGCTCAGTGTGTTTTTTTCTTGATAACTTTTCAACCTTAATTCACCGCTTTCAAAATCCCTTTTAAAAAATGCCAAGTCAAGCTTCTAAGAACCATTTCAAAACTTTACTGGGGGAAAAAAAGTACACGTTAATGCATTGAGGGCTCAGTTTAGAGGGGAATTAATTGGAACATTCAGACTGATGACATCACATTGGAACGACCAATCACAGTCCATATACCAGGTCTGTCATCGGCAGTCTGAGTCGAGTAGGCAGCAGGGTTCATTTTGAGTGACGGTTTCAGTTAAATAGTTAGGAGTGCCAAAATGCATTACCATTTTTTTGTAAAGTTTTATTTATTTTTTTATTTTATTATTTTTTAAAAAATGCTATAGAAAATTGAAAATTTGAGTTTTTTGCAGTCCTCACTATCATATTGTCACACTGTACAGTATTTGTAAAATATATAAGGGGGAACCACTTTCTATAGTAAAAGAAACACTTACATTGCTTCACCTAAACTGTAGATTCTACCACTTGGTGTGTCTGTGGGGGTATGCAGTTCATTTGATATAGCTGGGAAAGAATTTGACAGCAGTAGGTTGTGGTTTCAGTTGTGGGATTGCTCAGTGGTTACAGACAGCGCTGGGCTGCAGTGTGGAAGGCAGTGGGGTTTGAGTAGTTCAGTGGTTACAGACAGTGCTGGGCTGCAGTGTGGAAGGCAGTGGGTTTGAGTAGCTCAGTGATTATAGACAGCGCTAGGCTGCAGTGTGGAAGGCAGTGGGTTTGAGTAGCTCAGTGGTTACAGACAGCGCTGGGCTGCAGTGTGGAAGGCAGTGGGTTTGAGTAGCTCAGTGATTACAGACAGCTGGGCTGCAGTGTGGAAGGCAGTGGGTTTGAGTAGCTCAGTGGTTAGAGAGCGCTGGGCTGCAGTGTGGAAGGCAGTGGGTTTGAGTAGCTCAGTGATTACAGACAGCACTAGGCTGCAGTGTGGAAGGCAGTGGGTTTGAGTAGCTCAGTGATTACAGACAGCGCTGGGCTGCAGTGTGGAAGGCAGTGGGTTTGAGTAGCTCAGTGATTACAGACAGCGCTGGGCTGCAGTGTGGAAGGCAGTGGGTTTGAGTAGCTCAGTGATTACAGACAGCACTGGGCTGCAGTGTGGAAGGCAGTGGGTTTGAGTAGCTCAGTGATTACAGACAGCGCTGGGCTGCAGTGTGGAAGGCAGTGGGTTTGAGTAGCTCAGTGATTACAAACAGCACTAGGCTGCAGTGTGGAAGGCAGTGGGGTTTGAGTAACTCAGTGATTTAAAAAAACAGTGTTAGAGACCTTGGTGCACAATGGGCTAATGGGTTTGCATCTCCTGCAATTTAGATTAATTGATTTGACCCCTTTTACTTGTAAAGTAAAAAAAAAAAAGAGGGAGAGTATTCCTGGGTGTAAAACACCTTTGCATTCACTGAATGCCACATGGAGTTCAGCGCCACACAGCTAGCCCACGCCGTGGCAGATCCCTTTGTTGTGAGCGTGTTAGCCTGAAAGGGGGTGGGTTTAATAGTGACATGTTATTAAAGGCTGAGAAAGCGTGCTGTAACTGTAACTGCACTGGAATCTAATTTTAGATTCCCTCGCATGTTTTCAACAGACTTTTTCTGTTAAAAAAAAACAAATCTATCTGCAGTCATTTGTGAGAATACTCCCATGTTGCTGGCGTGAGATCTCCCATCACTTATTTCAGACCCCACGATCGCTGGTGATTAGTTAAGAGAGATGGTATTTAGATCAGTTTAGTCAAGCTTCCTCTGCCAGATCATGTCTCCTCTTATCTTTCATTTCTGTAAACAGAAACGGAGCCGCAAACATTGTCATCTGATCATCTCAAAGGCTACATCGCTGCAGTGCTGTATTTAACAATACTCCAAATGTCAAATAATTCTTCTTTATCTTCTAAAAATGCCTCTTCTTTTCTGGATGTGTCCTAGTCTTAAGTACCCTTCACAGTGTAGTTTTTCATAAGGACTACATTTGGACAGAACACCACATGCAACCTGATGCATTTTTGACTAATAACAATGTACTCTATAGAGGACCTGCCTAAATGCTGCACTGCATTTTGAAGGAGGCATATCTGTTAAATATTGACACTTGGTGGGAGTGCAGCCTTGCTGAGAATTCTGGACTGACTGCAGGTCAGACAAGCAGCACTTCAGGAGTTCAAAACTTGAAATTACTTCCAACTGTTATGAGCTTAACCCTTGAACAACATCCACTGTAGGAGCTGTCAGTGTTGCATGAGGTCAGAATCTAGTTTCATGCAGAGAAACACCGTGCAATACAGTCCTAGGCAATCAGCTATGAAAATAACAAACTGGGGTTGTTGCACCTCAATGGCGTGTGTTATCAGGAAAATGTAATCAAAGCAAACCCAGCATACTGCAAAACTAAACAAACTAAAGCTTTGTCATCTGGAGGATAAACTAAAACACAAAGGAAAAGTAGCGTGAGATTTAAGTCTTTTATGTAGTTATTGACTTTTTAAGTTGTAGATCCTCTACATTGTTAACAAACAAAAAAAAAAACCTCAGTATTTTCCACAGCTGCAGTGTGGAGAGAGGGTCGTGCAGGTGCTTTGAAAGGGGAGAGGCTTGTGATCAGGAAACTGAAACTTCTTGTCTGTCCACAGCACAGCATAGAGACAGACCTGTTTACCAGAGGAAATCCCCTTGTTGCAAGATCTGGAAGTAACTGATCTCTCTGTCATGTGGACTGCAAGCAAAGAACATGAGGCAGTCAGGTGCACTGTATACAAATGAATACAGCGACTCTGTGCCAAACTCCAGGTAATGCCGTTGCAGTGTTTTAATCTCCTGTGAATGAGTCATTAGGTAGCTTCTGCCCCGGCACAGTGTTTGTGGATTTGCCTGTGTGCTTGTTGATCCTACAGTTCAGTAAGCACAGAGCAGTATTGAATCAGAAACTCAAGCACAGATTGAAATTGTACATTTGAGGGCTGCATCTCCTTTGCTTGAGCTCCAAGTCGTTGGACAGAATATTGGACCAAGTAGCTCAGTGGTTAGGAGCGAGGGACTGCAGTGCTTTTAAGGACCTGAGTTCTAAGTCTTCATTGTTGTCACTTATCGGAGTAGTGGAAGGCTGTGGAAACTGGCATATATAGCATTTCATTTTCAAATCCAAACTAGACCAGACTCCTCTTCCTCTTTTTCTCATTTTCTGTATGACTTATTTAGGGTTGACGGTTGCAAACGGAAAACTGTTCTATGGAAATATACAGTTCTTTTCCTTTCAATGCACGATTTTGCAAGGCTATAGGATCTCACGCAGTTTGCTTTGAACCTTGGCCAAGGGTTCAAGTTTGTTCTGAAAAAGGATTCTGTTTTCAAAAACACACTGCCAAGAAAATGAAAAGACGGTTGGGGTTAAGAAGAGTCCATGTTCTAGAACGC
>NC_054559.1:16571354-16623854 GCF_017654505.1 Polyodon spathula
ATCAGTGAATAGACCTACTTGACAGAATTTGTAACACCAGCAAGATTGTTTTTCAATTGCAAAGTGAAACCTCCCTTTCGAATGCAGCTGCTAGTGTCTTGTAAAGCAATCTGTATGTATACTGGGTTTCATAGTACCTTCCACGTTGCAGTCCCGTGCACACTGGCGTTTTTAATTGTACTTATTTCATCAGGAGTGGACTGGAGTTGCCCTCCCCTGGAAAACTGCCCCTGTTGACACTGCTTTAGTACATCCCTGTGTATGCGTCAAAATGTAAAATATGAAATAAACCATGATAAGTTTTGAATGTTTGAGTTAATTATTAGGTAATTGGTGTGCTGACAGTTGATTACAGGTCAGGTAATTGATTAACATTATGATCTCTTCCAGAACACCAAAACTGTCCCTTCTAACCTGTAACATCTTGTGACTGGTTCTCCAAGTCTCATGATTTTCAGCTGTCTGATTTATGATTTCTGATAAAACTACGTAAAAGACATGACATCGGTCTAAAAACCTGGTCTGAGGCCAGCTGAGACACACAAGGAATGGATTAGTCACAGTCAAGCAACCCTCCAATGTTGGATGGGTCTTTACTCCCAATCAACCAAGCCATATCCCAGCCCAGGCTGAGCCTAGCACCACACTAACAACAACAGCAACATGCCTGTAACCTGGAGACAGCAGCAGCCTAGTTGAGGTTCATCTCCACTGAGAACCAGGCAAGTTGCTAGGCAACAGAAGCGCACACACAACAAGCCATCACTTGACAACCACATGGCTCTCTTCATGCAGTCAGGAGATACAGTTCAGCACTAAGCTGTGGATGAATACATTATGACTGGTGAGTGCTGTACTTTAAAGACTACCTTTAACCTCTTAACCTCCAACCCTGTTTGAAATACCTGTCTGTCTAGAACCCAGAACAATTCAAAATACATTATATTTCTCTTTTCATTTTGGAATAAAAACTTTTTCCGTTTGTTTTTTTGCAAATAGCATGCATTTTGCAAATTCATTTCTGATTAGATTTGTGTTTCTTTTCTAAGCATTTTGTATTATAAATGCATCTGATACAGCGATTGAAGAGTTCAAGGTGTGTTTCATGAGAATGTCTTTTCTGCAATGTGTATTACTCAAGGGAAACAGAAATCTTTGTGAGAATAAGGAAGGAGGTAAAATAACAATCATGAAGTTTCCATTTTCCAGAAGCCGGCATGTTACAGCCAAGGTGTCAGTGGGTGGTACTGCACACATCAAAACTTTGGCAGCCTTTCTTATCTCCTCCAGTAATACATGCTCGAGAAACTGAGAGAGGGCAAAGCTTTCCAGGCATCCACGCTCTCTAAATGTGAACCACTGAAACGCCCATCTATGTTCATTTTCTCAAGTAACAAACTTGATAGCGTAAGGCAAGCAAATGAGAGTACCATGGTAAAGCATATTATAATGACTGACTTACAGTGTTCTCAAGATGCATGTAAACATGGGCAAATGTTAAGGACTGACAGATAGACAAGCTCATACGTCCCTGAATCACTGCTAAAAATGTGAAATAATGTTAATACCAAGTTCATCACGAGTAGAAAAGCAGGTGTTGTCTTATTGTTTTTCTTTTTGTGGTTATAGGGCTGCCACTATCAGCAGTAGGAAGCACTGCTGTTTTTGAAAGAAAAAAAAAGTGTGTAAAAAAGTAACTTTACTACACTGGACATCCCATATAAGGCAGTAAGATGTTGTCTTGTGACTGCTCGTTTATCTCACTTCCAGGAATGAATTACATCCGCGTTTAATACGGAAAGCAAAAGCTGAAGGAGAGGTTTACTGGAAGCAGGAGCAGAGACAGCAAGCAGCGCGTGGGGTTAGAAATCATGAAACGGGAGCGCTTCCAAACATTACCGGTACACTACGAGATTTCCACAGGCACATTCTGATCTGCTTCCAGGGAATCTGTGCAGTGAAAGGAAAAACACAAGACACACAAATGTATTTTCTTCTACCCGTAATCATCCCAAAGATGTTTTGTTTAGATACAAAAACGTTGCAGTCGTACTACATGTTATATGGGATTTGTCCCAATTCCATTACATCAAAATTCCGGTACATGTTATCCTGTGCTTTCTCATGCATAGAACAAACGGTACAAGATCTGCCCAAATTGCACAATATCCTGTACAATAACCTAATATTATACAATAAAAGACACCCTTCACATGATGTATTAACTTATAAAGCGTATATTGCACTGCAGCCATCTAGTCAAAAGTACTGTACTGCTATCTCCACATATCAGGAATAATCCATTTCTGCATGAAACAGCACTGCTCCTGTTTAATCCACTGTAACTGCAGCATACCATGCATTCATCTGTGCAAGACTGGGTGCAGAGGGCAGGTGCACCAGACTCTGCAGATTGATGGCATTTTACTGTTGCTGGTTCTTTCTGCACAGACACAGGTGTCCTGGTCAGGGATTAGGAGGACAACTAATTTTAAACCTGCATTTTTAGTGCACATGCAAAGGCAACAGGAATGACAAAACAGATGATAAACATTTTGCATCAGAATACAATGCAAGTTGTGTATTTATAAACTTGGTACTGGCACAATAAATGTGAATTCACCAACCTCAAACTATACATTATATTAATAAGTTATGTGGTGTCCACCTAGTTAAAATGGGTAGTAACATATTCAGCATGGAAAGCATAGAAATGGGCACTATCCTCCAATAAGCACTCCAGCATCCTGCGTCAAAAGAAGAGCAAGGACCACTTTATATTTCTGAATACTCACAGTGGAAAACACAGGAAAGATATATTCACCAGCCCCAATGTTAAGGCTTCATTTTAATCCACTTATTAATGCAACTCTGCAACAGAGGAGGCAAACAGTGATAAATAACATCACAATAACAAGAGACCAATGCAGGCAATTCCCAGAATTCAATTCCTTCTCAAGAATACGTGCTGATTGGGCCCCCATAGTCTTAACCAAAAAAAAGGCCTCGTACTATATTAACGTTTTCAACAATAAAGCTGACACTGAGTAGCGCTGCTTGATTTATCCAGTTCTTTCTGTCTTAACAGTCCTGGCAGGGTCTGATCTGCCTCTCAGCTAGTTCTGTGCGGGGCACTGCAGCCTCAGTGTGGATCAACCAGTTCTGTGCGGGGCACTGCAGCCTCAGTGTGGATCAGCCAGATCTGTGCGGGACACTGCAGCCTCAGTGTGGATCAGCCAGTTCTGTGCGGGACACTGCAGCCTCAGTGTGGATCAGCCTGTTCTGTGCGGGGCACTGCAGCCTCAGTGTCGATCAGCCAGTTCTGTGCGGGGTACTGCAGCCTCAGTGTCGATCAGCCAGTTCTGTGCAGGACACTGCAGCCTCAGTGTGGATCAGCCTGTTCTGTGCGGGGCACTGCAGCCTCAGTGTGGATCAGCCTGTTCTGTGCGGGGCACTGCAGCCTCAGTGTCGATCAGCCAGTTCTGTGCAGGACACTGCAGCCTCAGTGTGGATCAGCCTGTTCTGTGCGGGGCACTGCAGCCTCAGTGTGGATCAGCCTGTTCTGTGCGGGGCACTGCAGCCTCAGTGTGGACAGCCAGTTCTGTGCGGGGTACTGCAGCCTCAGTGTGGATCAGCCAGTTCTATGCGGGACACTGCAGCCTCAGTGTGGATCAGCCAGATCTGTGCGGGGCACTGCAGCCTCAGTGTGGATCAGCCAGTTCTGTGCGGGGAACTGCAGCCTCAGTGTGGATCACCCAGTACAGTGCGGGATGCTGCAGCCTGAGTGTGGATCAGCCAGTTCTGTGCGGGGCACTGCAGTCTCAGTGTGGATCAGATCCTGAGTCTGTGTGTGTGTAGACAGGGGTACTGTAGCAACTCAGAGGCATGGTTTGAAACTCACACCAACCCTACATCCAGTCCTGGTTTCAGAACGACAGAGCTACATTGATTATTTATAGTTCGATCATTTTGTTAATTCACGGTTAGGCCATGTTGACATTCATTTGTACAAATACTATTTTTCGCTGCTTAAGGGCGCTGCAGGAATTCACTGTTCTTAATGTATATGATTTTTGACAGGGAAATGGTTTAACTTTTTTTTTTGTTTGTTTGTGACGTTGCTGTGACTCTGTAACAAAGGCAGAGCTGCTGCCAGGGAGATGCACTCTGTACACGGAGTGATTTGTGTCACTGTAGACACTGTTTTTGTTTACAACAACAGTTTCTTGTTTGATCCCTTTCAGTCCTTTCAGTATCTTAGCGCTGGATGTTAACACATTCCTTCAGAAATAATGTTGGAACCTCACGGTCCAGTCTGAGGTTGTTTAGAAATACGTGTAAAAATACGTGTTCTCATGTTTACTCAAAGGATTGCCTTTTGAATTACATAACTTAATTTCGCCAAAAATAATTCAGGACTGAAAGGGTTAAAGATGCTTCCTAAAATTAGAACTGTCATGTGTTTGAATGGAGTGATAAATTTGTTTCAGCTGCATAAGAGTGTGCAGACCCTTCTCTTGGTTTTAAAAGAATATACCCTGGCCTCTAATTAACTTGTAGATGAGAGGCCTCAGAGAGGGTTATCCTAGATCACCACTGGAGACCAAAGTAAGACACAGCTGTGTGTGGAAACAAGGCCTGTGCTCCATTTCCTTCACTAGATCAAGTTTCTGTTTCAAAGGTGAAACTATTAGAAACTAAGAACACTGCAGCTCGTGCCTCGGTCACAAAAACAGGGCTGCTGTGGAGAGAACATCATTGAATCCTGACAGGTCACAGCCCACATCCTGTTATGTAGGTCACGATACGACTGTGTATACATGTGCTGGTCCACATTAATGTTTGAATAAAAGACCAAACTTCAGTGAGAATGGTAGAACTTAAATTAATACCATCTGTAAGGTGATAGTCAATCATTTGCACAGACATCTATCACCATGCGATATAGCATGTAACGAAAATATCACAATCCACCCTGCTTAACGAATCGCTGCATGGAAGTCAGATGGTTAGTCATAATAAAGTGCTCCCACTTGCCAAGTCTCATGTAAATAGCAGGGAGAAGCTACCAGGTATATTTGTATTTCTGGTCAAAACTAGAATGAATTGCACTGCTTTGCACACTACTGTTTGCCACTGCTGCTTTTTGGCAACGTTCTCCTAAAAAAAGGGTTTTACTCCTGCTTGGTGCCAGATGACAGTAAGAGTGGAGCCACCCTGCCTGTCCCTGCCTGTCTGGCTGAATCAAGCAGCCCTTCTGTAACTACAGAGCACAAGACAGAGGGGCGTCCCAGCAGCCACCAAACAGGAGCGTGGAGTCAGGATATAAAGAGTTTACATAATAATGGACTGGAAGCTAATTAAAGCTGCAGCACCCCACAATCACATTCCATTTATTTTAGTGTCTGTCTGCTAAATTTATTTTAGCTTTCAGGTTCACTGTATCAGAGTTGACAGGCCAGTTTGTTTACATGTTCTCTGTTTTTTTGTTTTTTTTGCTGAATGAGCGAACATTGAAACCTGCTTGCCATTTAGTCCTGTTTCTGCTGGTACATGCAACAGTAGGAGGTTATAAATTACATTTTATATTTCTACTGTGGAGTACAGTTGTTTTTCGTCATGGGGTCACAAGGTAACAACCATGAAAAGTATTTACAAAACATCATGGAACGTTCCGCCTTTAATTTAGACCATTTGTTGTTTTGCAAAATAATAATAATAATACATGTTATAGCGATATTATAGTCCTGGAACACTATGACAATCTGTGTGTTTATGGTGGAAGGTGCAAGCCGTCCTGAGTGGGTTGCAGCTTAGAATCATTATCATTATCATTACCTATTTGATGTTGTTTTTAGTGCAATACGGATATAACCTAGTGACTTAAAGACTTCTGAATTCCCTTAGGGGGATGTGGATTCCCAGCGACAGGAGGTCTATCTAAAGTTCTGGTGCAACTAACTTTGGTACAGACATTCCATAGCAAAGGTAATAGGTCGTTGGGAATTACTGGGTGCATGTTCGTTAGGCTATATCTCTATACATGTTTACAGCAAACCTTTATAGAGTCGATGTGGGCTTTTATTTTACTTGTTCAACAATGCAGAGCTCTACAGAGCTTTAGGAAAAATATACTCAAAACAACAGGCAGCTTGTGCTAGCCTGGGAAAAACAATTCAACACAAGACCAGTTAAGCTGCACTGTTTTGAGTATTGATAGATTTGTTTCCATGTAAAACACTGAAACTGTTTGTTACAGCTTCTTATGTTAAGCTTCTTAGTGCTGAAACTGTCAAAGTAAGCATAAATATTTTTAAAACTGTAATCAAGCTTTTCTGTTGTATTATTCTGAAGAATACAAAAATAACCCTGGATTCAAGCATAGCAACTGGAAAAACAAACTGAAGATGACAAGGGTAATGTCAGCAGATGGCAGCTCAGGTGAGAAGGAGAGAGAGAGAGAGACAGCCTCTCCGGGGTAAATCTTTCAGGGTTTGTTATTAGCGGCATTGTGCTCTGTGTGTTGGTAATGCTGAGCAATGCGTTCCACACGACCGGTAACTATGGAAAATACACAGTGCCCTCTGGGATAATAAACACAATAAGAGTGTTTCATGAGACGTTTAGCAAAGCACACAACCACGACTGGGACCTTTGTTTGTGCTTGATGACTCTGTGCCCAGCAGAACTGAGGAAAAAAAATGACGTCAAGCCACAAAACAAGGAACACAGAAGCTCTTTATTGTCGGAGCAGCTATTGCTTTCCCTCATATAAAGTGCTGACAGAAACAAAGTTCAGGGCCGCCGCTATTAATAGCAGGCAGTCTGTCTTCCAGCATTCTATATTTAGCAGCACTGTACTATATTTATCAGGGCTTTAGGGAGAGGTTTTTATAAGCAGCTAAACTAGGAGCACTGGGGAGTCTTTCTGTGTGGTAAGACAGTCTGACTTCTTTATGTTTTGATATGTTTTTTCTTTATTCCTGACTTGCTGTTTTATTTTATTTAGATTGGAATAATGTATATTTAGTGCGACCACAAGGAATAGATGAAAAATAAGGGTGTCTCGGAAGAAACGTTAAAAGATGCCAGGGTTAAAAAAAAAAAGAAAAGAAAAAAAGAAAAGTTTTTAAATAACTCACACAGACTGGTGTTTTTAAATGTGGTTGCTATAGATTCCCCTCTTTGCAAATAGAAGAAGGCATTTCAGTGGGCAGATATGCTGCATTTGGTCCTATACCAGTAGTCCAAAACAACAGCAATGGTCAAATCTCATTTCAGTTAAATCAATAAAAAAAACTAAATCCGCAGCAGGCGGAGGTGGGAGTTGTGTCTAGGTGCCTGTCCACTTTGAAATCTACAAGCAATATGAGCAACTTTTATTTAACTGTTAAACAAACAAAGAAAAATAGGGACATTCCCAATAACGAGCCCCAATACGTATTTTAATTTCTCCAATAAATAATATACAACCACCCTTTTGCAGATGACTTTGTTTTTACCATGCATACACCACGTGATTCCCATTTCGAATGCTTTACCATGCATGTCTGTGACTCTGTCTGCCTGTGTTTTATCAGGATTTCATTATGCTTCTACCTGGCTTTGCTGTACTGTATATATCTCAGTAAACTGTTATAAGGCCTATCCTCTATTAGGGGGTTCTGATCCAATTGGACTGAAGTCACTTACACACTGGTGATGAATTGCAGTACCATGGTGACAGGTTACTAGTTCCAAACCCATGGTGCTGGTCATGCTGTGGTCTGCTAATGCTTCCGCTATAGAATTTCTTTGAGGTAATACACTAAGAATATAATGGGGTCCCGTGGTATTTTACTCACTATTCTGTAAGGCTCAATGTAGGGAATACATTTTAATAAATGTTTCTAAATAAACAAACAAACACTCAGCCAGGGCTTCCCCGAGGAACCACAGGGTAGCTTAATAAAATAAACAGACGCACACATGCAAAGTGACAGGTTTGCATGTGGCTCCAGTATGCAATGTGTGGTTGCTGTGGGAGAGTGTAGGGAGGGAGACCCTCAGTGGAACATATGAGCTGGGGTCTCCCCTGCTGGGGTTCCCTCCCTCACTCCGCTGCGCACTGGAAACGTTCCTTTGCATAGAGACTGAAAACACAAATAAACCATGACAGCTAGGAGCTACACCCCCGCATCACTTCCTCCCGCTTGTCATCGCCACTTCCTGTTCCACCAGGGCTGAGCAGAAGGGAGGCAGACAGAGACACACAGCAGATCAGCAACGTTACAGAGGCTGACAGAATAAGAGAGTGAAGGAATCATGAAGCCACTCTCAGCCAATCAAAACGGCAGATTTCACAACAGCACAGGCAGTGGTTTATTGCCAAATGTGTCGTCTTCACTCTACTGACTAAACAAAACTCTAAAGACACTGAGGACATTATTTTCACTTTGCTTTGAAGTCCTCTTGCCCACTCAAAGATCTGCTGAGATGATGCTCTTATACCATAAGAGAGACAGGGTCAGCATTTTCAGAGAGGGTATAATAAAAAGACTCCCATTGCATTAATTAGACACACCTAAATTACACACCTTTTGGACAGGTAACTTACAGTTAAGGCTCAAAGGAAACCCTTGAATGGCTCAAGAACTGCTATGCAACTGGAGTCTTACACACTTTACTGAACAGCACATGAAATTACCAAAAAACTACACAGAAACATAATTTAACTGCCCCTAGCTGCGACTAAGTCATTTCTCTGTATTTTCAGCACATTTTAATAATTCATATAATGATGAACGGCAGAAATTTTGCTGCGCTTCTCAGAATTTGTATTTACATTCTATAGGAAGGTTGGCTGAGCAAACAGGGGAGAAAAGCAGTGAAAAAGAAAATGGATTGTGATTGTGGCTGAAAAAAAAAGAAACAGAATCCACTGCCTTCTTTTAAACTGCATGGATTTTTCAATTGTGTTTTTTACATTCATATTCAATTTTTACACACACACACACACACACACACACACACAGCAGCCCAGTCCTTAGCGCTCTATATATATATATATATATATATATATATATATTTATATTTTATTAAGATAGGAATCAGCGAGCTGTGCATAACAAACACAGAACCTGACAGCTGAACAGAGTGAGGACAGAGTGCGCTGTCCACGGGGATTGGGGTTTGGCCCCAAGGAAGTGCAGGGAGATTCACAGGGCTGTCCCTCAACTCCCTCACACAATAAAAAACAAATGCATCCATGTATGCAAAAGCGACTGGTTTGCATGTTAGTCCGATACTCACAGTGGAGTCAATATGTGTGTAGGGGCTGGACACTGTACTATAATGTGTATATAAATATTACATAGTGTACAGCAGCCCAGTCCTTAGCGCTCTGGTTGTACTGCATTTAACCTTTCAGCTCATTGCAATTTAATGGGACTCCCCCACCCCCCAGATCAATAGGCTGCAGTACAGCCAGCATGCCTTCTCTTTTCTCCATTCCTGTTGTGTTGAGTGCTAAGAGGAGGAATCAGCGAGCTGTGCATAACAAACACAGAACCTGACAGCTGAACAGAGTGAGGACAGAGTGCGCTGTCCACGGGGATTGGGGTTTGGCACAATCGGCTTGACAAAGGGAGGCCAGATTGCTGAAGTACGGGTTTCATTGAAAGCAACATTGCACATTCAAGACTTGTCAATCTTGAAGTGTGCCATGTCACTCCATTGAATTGTATATCCCCAAATGGGCCAGCTGTCAGCATTGTATTGAGGTGTCTCACATACAGACAGAGTACAGCATTGTATTGAGGTGTCTCATATACAGACAGATTACAGCATTGTATTGAGCTGCCTCACATACAGAGTACAGCATTGTATTGAGCTGCCTCACATACAGAGTACAGCATTGTATTGAGCTGCCTCACATACAGAGTACAGCATTGTATTGAGCTGCCTCACATACAGAGTACAGCATTGTATTGAGCTGCCTCACATACAGAGTACAGCATTGTATTGAGCTGCCTCACATACAGAGTACAGCATTGTATTGAGCTGCCTCACATACAGAGTACAGCATTGTATTGAGCTGCCTCACATACAGAGTACAGCATTGTATTGAGCTGCCTCACATACAGAGTACAGCATTGTATTGAGCTGCCTCACATACAGAGTACAGCATTGTATTGAGCTGCCTCACATACAGAGTACAGCATTGTATTGAGCTGCCTCACATACAGAGTACAGCATTGTATTGAGCTGCCTCACATACAGAGTACAGCATTGTATTGAGCTGCCTCACATACAGAGTACAGCATTGTATTGAGCTGCCTCACATACAGAGTACAGCATTGTATTGAGCTGCCTCACATACAGAGTACAGCATTGTATTGAGCTGCCTCACATACAGAGTACAGCATTGTATTGAGCTGCCTCACATACAGAGTACAGCATTGTATTGAGCTGCCTCACATACAGAGTACAGCATTGTATTGAGCTGCCTCACATACAGAGTACAGCATTGTATTGAGCTGCCTCACATACAGAGTACAGCATTGTATTGAGCTGCCTCACATACAGAGTACAGCATTGTATTGAGCTGCCTCACATACAGAGTACAGCATTGTATTGAGCTGCCTCACATACAGAGTACAGCATTGTATTGAGCTGCCTCACATACAGAGTACAGCATTGTATTGAGCTGCCTCACATACAGAGTACAGCATTGTATTGAGCTGCCTCACATACAGAGTACAGCATTGTATTGAGCTGCCTCACATACAGAGTACAGCATTGTATTGAGCTGCCTCACATACAGAGTACAGCATTGTATTGAGCTGCCTCACATACAGAGTACAGCATTGTATTGAGCTGCCTCACATACAGAGTACAGCATTGTATTGAGCTGCCTCAGACACAGTTCAGCATGTTGAAGGTTAAAGTGTTTCTAACAAAGGTTTTAAAATGCATTGTGTTATTGCTTTTAAGCCACAGGTCTTGAGATCTTGGGTTCCTTTCTTGTCTTTTATACTTCACATCATGCAGATATTTCAAAGGCATCACTATAGAAGTAGAAATGGCCGCAGTCGAAGAGACAAAGACACCAACACCAAGTAAAGTGGCTCGGGTGATACTGCGGTAAATGCTGATAAAAGACACATGCTTTTAAAACCTTAGCTAACCCTTCAAATCCCTTAAACCGAGTTATTTATTTATACTTTTACAACTTGAACAGGCGTTTCTTAGTCAAGATGCTTCTTATACAGTATATCGTGCATGTGTCAAATTGCTTATTTCGGGCTGACAGATTACACGGAAAAAAATGGAGGCTGTTACCTGTTTTAGATACGATATTGACAAAGGGCACAGGGAATGCCTGGGAAGCTAGGCTGGCATAGTGTAATTAAACAGCTCAGCTGCTGCTTTTATGCTGGGCTCAAGTCTTATCAGTATCATAGTAGAAGTGCAGCTGCGTGAGAACTAGTCTATTTGAGGATAAATTACTGTTTTTATAGGACCCATGTGGAACAGAAACTTTATGTAAAGCCTGTTTTGATCTATTCAAGGTCTGTGTTCTTTGAAAGTTTTATATATGCAGGGTAGCAGGAGTGTCTTGAAGCAGCGGCCGCAGTGTTCTGTATGTCATTCTGAAAGGAGGAGGAGGAGGAGAAGCTCCAGCCTGTACTGGGGTGCTGATCTGGACCCATCAATCAGGGCAGATCACAACCCTGAATGGGGCTGCTCTGTCTGTTTGGGCCCATTGTTGGTCTCAGCTCCCGCCAGCCCTCCACCCCAACACCTGCTCGACCCGCAGCCAGCCGGCGTGTGCCACTTCTCCATGACAACAGGGTCGTAGCCCCACAGAGCCAGCCAGCCAGCAAGTGTGCTTCCTGCGAGAATTAACCCATCAGACACTGCTACAGAACTAAGCTCTGCTGTGGCATCTTTTATTGTCAAACTGATCTCTCTGGTGCAACAGCAGTATCATTATTAAAAGAATGACACTTAATATATAATTAAAATATATATAATAGGTCAGATTTCAAATCTGCTTAGATAAATCATCTCACACTATTAAACGCTAAATTGTAAGATATGTCGATGCACTAAAAAGATAAAAATGATTGGATTCAACTTTTGACTTTCATTTTAGCATTTCTGCTTAAGGGCAATCAGGAAATGAGTCTGTTGTCTCTTAAGTTCCATACTTGGGAAGTTGTGTTTTTACCAGTTTTGGTGTGTAATCAATGTCATTTTATGCTGGTTTTAGTTAATTGAATTTCCTCTTACTGGTAATAATGTTCTTGTTGTACTATAATGTATATATAGCTTTCCAAATTGTATAAAGTAGCATATAAAAATCACACATAGGGCACCTTGTTATGGCAGTTAGGGTAGTATAATGCATTAATTGCTCATTGGATCAATACTCACACATCTGAAAAGCCATAATCCTGTCGCCGGTGTCTTTGATCTGGGTGCTGCTGACCAGCTGACCAGCTGAAAATAAAACCTAGAATACTTTAACTTGGTTGCCGGGCAGAACAGATCTGACAGTGCACTGTTTAACCCTGGAAGTGACTGCATATATGCTGCTAATGACTGAAAGTGCAATGAAATTGTCCAGTAAATGAATCACTCAGCCATTGCATTGAGGCCCCTTCTCACTCTTTTCCTCTCTCTGGGTTTGCACCCAGTCCTGCATTTCAGAACTACCATCCATTAATTATAAATAGTTAACCAATCAGGAGTCAGCGGTTTAGTAAATAAATAGCTACTCCTCACCCACTGCTGCATGAACAGCTCCCATTAGTAAACCTAGAGACTCAGCAGAGGCTTAATCCTGCCATGATGAGTGCAATCAGAGTTGAGTTACCAGGGGCCTGATTGCTCAAACCCCTGGCTAGGGACGTTCTGAACCCCAGGAGTGGATGCAGGGCTAGTGCTTCACAAAGCTGCAGTGTTCAGCACTGTTGAGCCACTGCTTACAGTAATGGTGACAGGCATCAGTTATGTGACGCATACACCTTACAGGTGAACAGGGTTTACTACTGGACCTCATTAACCACCTGGAGTGGCTCTTGCAGGCAGTTGGGGTCGCCCCTGTACTCCTCGGGTCAGGTCACTTTGCCCCTCTCCTGGTTTCTGCAGACACCTGCCTCGGCCTCCTTGGCTGGTATTACCATATCAGTGCTGGTGAGCTGCAGGGCAGGCTAGCCTATCAGCCTTACACCCAGTGCAGTAACTATGTGATAACTACCTGCTGTCCTGTCTGCACAGCTTGAGCTTCAGCATAACAATGCACAGCCCAGCTGAGCCGCAGGCTTGAAGCAAAGGGTGCCATAGCACTGCTTTGAACTTTATTAACCACGCAAACGCTCAGCTCATTAAATGCTTATTGGTTTATAACGCTTCCAAAGGGGCGATTGTAAACCATTTAAAATGGTCTATACAGAGCTGTATTCAGTTACATTATACTGATGCTGCAGGTCCATTCATGTAACTAAATCAGTCGCCACCATCAGTCGTCTCTCTTCAAAAGCTCTCACTTTTTTGTTCCAAAATAAGAATTTCAAATCTGTTTATTAAGGTTTTTTTTGTTTGTTCTTTAACAGAAATTAATTATTTAAAAGCATTTTAATGTCCATTTAAAAAGATCTAGAAGAAACTTTTCTGATCAAACTTATTTAGTTTCTTTTGTTATGGATGATACATATATTAAAACTAGTTTACGAACGAATGAAATACACCATCAAGTCATTCTTTAAGCCATCTACCACTAGGGCTACAGATAACCATCCTTATTGTGTGCCAGCTAGCAGTTGTTGTTCATTTACACTCCAAACCCCCAAACTCTTATCTCTTCCTGCACAGGATGGGCTGGATTATTAGATTGCCTTCATCCCAGGGAGCCCGACAGTGAAACACTGAAACCCTGCCAGGGCTCGGAGGTCAGCCCTGAACAATACTGCAGGTTGGGTGCGCCGACACATTGCCCCACCCCCTTCTTCACACATCTGCTGTCTTCCTGCACGCCACGTGTGCCAGTATTTATGTTATTTTACATCACAAAGCTAACTCGCCCAGTGTGGGCCTGAGAGATGACCCTAATTCAGTAAAGAAGTGAGCCGTCTCCCCTCTTAGCCTTCATTAAAGGCAGTGGCTTAGCACTCTGTGTGGATTGTGGATATGCCCTGGTGTAGTCAGCTGCTACTCAGTTTAGGGCATCTGGTCCCCAGAAAGAATCTCAAATAGCAACACTGTACTAAGTGGCATATCAATGTCACATAGAATAAAATGTATCTAAAGTCTTTGGTACCTGTGCATCAGCCATGCTCCAACCCTTATCAGTTTTCTTCCTAGACTCCCTAGGGAAGCAGAGTGCTCCACTTGCTGTTTTTTAACATAAGCAGGATGAGGCCAGTCTTAGAAATAAGAGTGAAATGCAGGGGTCAGTTTGTGCCAATGCAATGAGATGCCAAAAAACTAGCGCTCTTAATAACAGCGGTGTCATCGCTCATCAGATTAGATGGTTCACCACTGGCATTGTTCAAACCTGAAGAATATGTTCAAACATGGCCAGGCAAAGGTCAGCAAGCAGTTACCAACACCAGCAGCAAGACACAAAACCCTGATCCACAAGCAAGCATGGAAGCTACTGTAACTCAAGGGCAGTGCATTAGGTCTAAAACAAAAACGCTATCCTTCTTCCTTAGAAGATCTGGGACTTTTCTGTTTATAAATGAACCCCTGGTAAAAATTAATCCAGAGGAAATATTACTTCAGTTCATATGGCATTGCTTTTGATTCCTCACACCTATTGAAAACGATCATGGCAATGCATGTCAGCACACACGCATAGCAGAGTGTCATAAAGCACAGTGAACGCATTGTAAACCATAGGTAAGCATTGTAAATTATGAAGCATGCCCAACCATGGTAAACTATGTTAACTAGTGAAAAAATACCACGGTAAACTTATATGAAAGCAAACACACTGTATGGATTATGGATACTAAATTTTTGCCTTCAAATAAAACTTTCACGTGGTGTAGCTTTTAAAATCCTCCTCCAGCACTAGTTACCAAGGTAAGCAGGTGTCTGACTTCCAAACATAATGACTAAAGGTACCTTTCTGTCTGAAAAACACACTGCCTTACTAATGTCTACTGACCACTGTAGGCTTGGCCCTTATGGGAATCCACATGCTACATATATTTTAGGTTGCTTAACAATAAATTTCCCTTCTCTTTAGCACAGTAAAACTTTACAAGGGACTGCCCGACAAGATCAAGTAAATGTTTACTAACAAAAGTTTCCCTCTAAAATTCATATGAATTGAACAGTCTTCTTAATTCTGCAATTACAGTGTGACCGATGATTCAAAACATTTAGCACAGTCGTCCATCTGGACCCTTCCTGACGTTTTGCACAGACTGACTCAGGGAAAGTTAGTGGTGTAAAATAAGCAAGCTATTTTAACCAGTGAGAGTAAAGGGTTGTGCAATGCACCAGACTGCCTCCTCCATTAAACTTACCAGGGGAGCGAAAGCCCTTTTGCAAGGCGCTGTGCTGGGCTTAGCATTGGGCAAACTCTCAGTGCCAGGCCTGGCTATGCATGGGTAGATCAGAGGCATTCCTGCTGGTGCCAGTGCATGAAGATGATGGTCACTGGTTTTATCACATTGGATTAAAATCTCTTCTCAATGCGTCGGCATTGTCAGTCACTGACAGACTCAGAGCTTTCAGTACACTAGGGGGTCAGCAAGACTCAAGCAACAGGCGTCCACAACAGAGCACATCCCTTGCTTATCTTCACATAAAGACACACTGTTATGGTATTAAATGTGACCTTTAATCCTGTTCAGTTTGAGATTAAAATGTTTTATCTACTGTCTTATTTTAAAGGTTTAATCGTCTGTCAGTCCAATCTGTTTATTTCCCCCCTAAAGATAATTTGTCAGGTCTCTGTTCGTGGGGTATGCCTAGGGTGATCATATGGCCCCATGTTCAGTGGGACAGTTTGGGATAGTTCAGGCTTTTCAACTCACGACCCAGTGCATTCTTGTATGTTTTACCTGTCTCAGGTACCATTCTTACCTTTAAGAGAAGCAGAACTATGCTTCCCAGAATGCAATGGCTTGAGAGTTCAAAAAAGCCTGAACTATCCCAAACTGTCCCGCTCAGCACGCAGCCATATGGTCACTTTATGTATGCCTAATGATGTAAAGCTAGTCAGTAATGCTTCCTATAGTTTCTTATTCTGAAGTGCCAGTCAATGTGGGTTTACAAGAATAAACTGAAAATCTGACCGCAGATATAAAACAGGCTATTTAACGTTTAAGAAATTAAATATTACGTCCATTAAGTGTAGTAACATCTTGCATTGTTTTATTCTGTAATTACTTCAGCCCAAGTTAATAAAAGTAGTCAAACATTATACTACAATATGTTATTATTCTATTGCTTGAACACTTCAACTTCAAGAGAAAAGCAACAACAATATGACATTTAGTTTTGCGTTAGTTTAAGTAAGGGTTTCAGTGTTTAGATAGGCTGGTTCTGCTTGGTACTTGCTTGCTTATTTGTAGCCATGCCTAACTAAAAAGCATTGGTCTTTACGTCTGCATGCATTCGTATGAGGACATTTACAAAGGGTTGTTTAATGAGCTTTACTCAAGTAAAGTGAATAACCAGCTGTCACGGCTTGTGCCTAAAGTGTGCTCAAATATCCATAACAAGAGCATGCTGGCCTGCACTAATCGGGGGACCATGGTTGCGGCCCTGTGCAGAATTTTCAACAAAAGAATCCCAGATGGTGCCCTTAGATAAGACTTATCTCAATCTGACCCAGTATCCACTATACATCTTTGTTTCGTAGTTTCGCTCTCTCGAGTGTCACTTTTCTTCTGCCAGGTAAATCAAAGAAGCACAATATGAGTCGCCAGAAAGCTTCCAAACCACACAGCTGTGCTTCGTATATTATCAGGTGTGAAGAACTGTGTATATTAAAATCGATACAACACCGTAATTGTGTATCGTATGTACTGGCTTTGTTGCGTTAGATTTTTATAATAAAATGTAATTATTTCATCCACCAAATTACCTCAGTGCCTCAGGCTAAAATAATGTAAAGCTTCACGAATGCGTAAAACCAGGAGCAGACTATACGAAGGCTGACTCGTTCCTCGAACTCGACTCATTTCACTTCTTTGTTTTTTTCTTTCCCCTATTAACACAAGTCTAACAACCAATGGCTGGATTCCCCAATAGATAGAATATTCAATTATAAAGCACATTACTATATGTGATCCTTATAAATATGTCCGTTTTCTTATACGCTTTGTCTTTGTTTCGAAAACAGTATTATATAACAGATAGCACGTATTATAACATATAAATGTTTCTCTTTCTTCAGCTCTGATATTAAAATACTGGCAGCTTTTTTTTTTTTTTTTTGGGGGGGGGGGGGGTGGTGTTACTAGTAATAGAATTTGTACTGGGCAACCCATAAAAACTTTTCTTTATGATAAAGTAAATGCCATATGGTTTATTTCATTTTATAGTGTTCTTTTATAAAAAATATTTAAAAAATTAAAAAATGCAAAAATCTGTTTCTGGTAAATGTGGCACTAGAACATATTCTAGTGAACTGCATCAAGCTCTCTTGTTGTTTTAACTTCTTTATGCATCATAGTTTCAGATTTGCTTTAGTTTCGTTTGTGATCTCATTTTACTCGACTTTTTTCACAAGTCAGGTTTCTCTCCTTTCCGGGGAAACCCCTTTTACATTCAATATAGAAATGTTTGCAGTGATGCATTCATAACTGGATGTGTTAACAAATACTTTCTTGCATTCATAGACACAAATTACATCTGTTTAAATCTGGTGTTTCCAATTTACCACTATTCTTTTGACTTATGTTTCTTTGAATTGGTGTTAATAGCTTTGTTATCTGAATGCATAACAGGGCCAGACTAAGCATTTGAAACATGCCAGAACAGCTGTAGCTGTAGCTGTAGTGCCACCACATGCAGAGATGTCATGCAATCTCCATTTCTCCCAAATATCATTGTTAGAATATTGCTTTTGAAATATTAGTCATTGTGTGCAGTCTACTTGATTTGAATTTGTTGTTCAGATCTGCTGTCATACCCATCATGACTGAAACCTACAGGGAGATGCATCTTTTATATATTACAGAATGCATGTCAGGGATTATTTCTGCGAAACACATGAATCAGTCATTAACAAAACAGTGTGATTAAAGCTCCCTGCCCTGTGTTTTCCCTAGTTATATTCTTAGTCTTATGACTAATATTTATTGAAAAGGATATTACTAACTACAGTTCATATGATAAACACTGATTCATGGGGGTTATTTATAGAAGTTATGGGGAGGTTTTAGGTTCTGTTAAGAACCAATAAATCACTTTACTGGAACCTGTACTTAATAGGGTCACTGTTTGCCCAGATCACGATGGGGCATAGACTCCACAAGGTGCTGGAAGGTGTCTTCTGGGAATCCATTCAGCCATTGATATTTCTCACACTTGTTGCAGAGAGATTATGGTAACAACGGTATCGTTCAAGCTCATCCCACACATGCTCAATTGGATTGAGATCTGGGGATTGCGGAGGTTATGGAAAATTCCTGAGGTCTCTGTCCTGCTTCTCGAACACACAATTCTAGAACAGTGCACGCGGGGATCGGCTTGAAATCAGCCCTCGCAGTCTGGCTATAAGAGCAGCACCTAAGTAAACCATGGCATTCATTTGCCTTTCCTGAGTAATCAAGGGACCCAGGGGATACCAGAACATATCCTGCAACAATAGGTTACCATATGACTCCATGTACACTGGGACAGCTGGGGACAGTTCAGGCTTTTCAGCTCGCATTGCAGTGCATTCTGGTAAGTGTAGTCCTGCTGTGAAAGATACCTGAGACAGGTAAAGAATGCATTGTGACTAAGTTGAATAGCCTGAACTGTCCCGAACTGTCCATGGAATCATATGGTAACCCGAGATACATACCTATCAACATTGAGCTTTCAGAATAGGGGAGCTTTTGTAAACTGTAATCTCATACCTGTCTTTTTTGGAAATACAAAATCGAGAGCGGGATGGTGGGGGGGCAGGTGCGTGGCTAAGTATGTGAACTTGCCTCGTGTACAGAATGCATTCCTGCCACAGGACTCCCCAGGGTCCTAAACCATGCTGGGTACAGACGGAATTGCAGTAACCACACACCGGCCATTAAAGGTTTGTTGACAGAAGGGGGTTTAACAGTAGAATTGTTGGTTTAGAATTAGTCCAAAATACGGGAGACCCCGGGGGAATACGGGAGAGTTGAAAGATATGAAGATATTAAATGCCAAATCAGGTCCTTATAGAATTAGTAGACTGTAGAAATCAGAGGGGGCTCAATATAAAACCAAACGTGTCTAAGTAGAACCGGTAAAGGTACCATAATATAATGGTACACAATGCAAGGGACGCTACAAGTGCAATGAAAGTGCAGCAATAACGTGCTTCATAATTTTGCAGAACAGCAGTGCCTTCAGACTTTCTTAAACCGTGTCCCTGTGATCCGGCAACAGAGTACGCATGCATGTGACTATTTATTTATAAATGCTTTGTTAAATATGTCATTGTTGCCGATCAAACAAACAAAGCCGGTTCTCCTGTAGCGTGGAATAGAGACTCCGTCACACTTCAACAAGCGTAATGCAGACGGTCTTTGATGTGATCTACAAGTACACAATAGTACTCTGATATATAGATAGCCGATTCGCAAGGGCCGTTTGACCGCAAATCTGCATGTGAATTTACTCATATGGGGGCACTGCTGGAATTATCTCTGGATTTTGGCGCCGTGAAGGCGAATTTGCTTTAATTTGAAAATTTCTAAATTCGCGAAGCGCACGCCATTTTTTCCTTACCCAGTAGGGGTCTCTGTACAGCCTCAGGGCAGTGAGGAGATAGCGTGAAAAGACTGACATGTGACAACCTTTGCATTCTTGAGGCTATATGTTGGTTAGTGCCAAGTATTACACCCGGCAACTTGCGTTATTAATAGGCTACTTAGTTGGCACTAATCAGTTTAATTGTTGTACCCAGATCGGCTTTAGAACAGTCCTACCATATACCTAAAAACGTGCTATGTACAAACCATGCTATTAAAGTTATCTTTTTTAAAATACAAATATTAAGACTTGTGACATTTTTAATGTGTGGACCTATTTCCTTTTTGATAGCTAGATAGAATCGTTTATATCCATCCATGCATAAACATATGCATACATACATTTAATTAAAAGGCTACAGGACACGACTAATGTTCTAAAACGTGCATACTTGTAAGGCGTTATTATCACTGAGCTGGGGAAAGAGGATGTTGGGTAGTCCCGTCTTGCCCGCCGATTACCCACAGCATGGTAGTGCACCTATTATTAGGCTTACTGGCTGTTTAAGTTATGCGTGCGTTTTGCATGTTATTGTTGTTGTCTGCTTTTGCCTGTGTGGGTGCATTCGCCTTCCAGCGAAGTCATTCCCTTAGCTTGTGGTCCCTGCTAGCCAGCCTCTGACGCATACAGTGGCAGAGCCGGCAAAAAAGCGAGCCGTCCAGCTAGTTTGCTTGGCACCGCTCTGGCTAAACTGCTGGCGTGTTCTCTACACCTCCCTAATTTCTCATCCCGCTGTCTGACTTTATCGACTGCATGACTGGGAGTAGGGGTGGGGACTGCCCCAATCCCGCTTCTTCGGAATATGTCTTGGCGAAAAAAGGCCTCCTTTCCTAAAAATATATATCAAAATAGTACATACACAAACCAGCGTCCAACACAACACGGGCCGATATCAATCACACATGTTTGAAACCACGCAAACAATACACAGACTAAGAGCAAAACAAGTTTCCCTTGTTCGTCTTCCAAACAACAACCCCAGCCAGACATCTAGACACCCTTACTCATCCCCCGATGTCTCGTTGTTTAATACGATTATAAACAGAAGCTGGCAACATTTCAGCTGCAAGAAATAATAAAACACGTTCAACCCCCCACCCCGAAAACAACACACACTCATTCACATTTCTAACGTCAAGCAGACTGGAGCTTTTCAGAACTTTCCGGCGCTATCACACGCCAGTGTGCCCCAGGCAAACATACAAAGATCACCTTATCATAAATGTACTTGTTTGACCGTGTTTTTGAGACAGTATAATGCGATACATTGTTTTTACCCTACAAGAACAGAGACTGTTATATAATTTAGTGAGTCTGAAAGTTCATGTTGAAGTTCACATTACAGAGATACTGTATATTTAACCACAACTGCGTGCGCTTACGGCTATGCTTCACCGGAGCAGACTAAGGCCCCATTCACACTTGGTTTATAGCCCGTTTCCCGGTACGGTTCGTTTGAGTTTGGAACGTTTGCCCTTAAGTGTGAAAGCTCCAAACGTTCCCGGGAACGATTAAAACGAACTGTCCCGACTCCCGAGACCACATGAAAGAGGTGGTCTCGGCACTGTATCATCCGTTCTGGGGACAGTTCGTTTATTTTTGCTTCAGTGTGAAAGAAAAATGCTCAGTTGCGAACGTCAAGTGCTGGAGAAACAAACACAAGTAAACATTGTGCAATAGAATAAAGCACGCAGATAACTCAATACAAACCAAATTAGTGTACAAAAGCTTAATAACAACACAACACGAAACAGTCAAAATCTCAATTCCAATTAAAGGCTGCAGGTGCTGTATATAGACACAGTCCTGCCAACGCTGGAGGCAGTTTCACGGCGATGATTAACAGTAAGTGCAGATGTTACCAGTGGATATCGTTGCACGCAGTTGCTGGACAAAACAAATTCTTACCATAACTGCCTAGTTCCCCCCTTTAAATTTAAGGCCAATAAACTATCAAATTCCCCTTTTTCCAGCCCTGATATTAAACTGTAGCTACAGCAGCGGTCGTCTATTGGAGGTTTCTAGAAACCACACAAAGACTGTATGACTAATAATTAACTAAAGTAATAATAATAATAATAATAATAATAATAATAATAATAATAATAATAATAATAATAATAATAATAATAATTTAAGTTTGTATTTTTTTTTATAAATTCAACTGAAAACTTTTTTTTTTTTTTTTATAATAACTGTTTTGGAAAACCGAAACAAGACACTTTGTTAGTGGAAAGTAAAAAAAATAAAAATAAAAACGCAGACAGAAGTTATTCTGACTTGTTTTCCATGGAACTGCTGCACTAGTAAATATATCTTGTTATTGCCGACAGTGCTTTAACTTTAATTGAACAAAATCCCTATTGTTCAGCCTCTGACAGGCTGAGCGAGTCCACACGACTGCACCAGTGAGTGGCGGACAGATAGACGGTGGTTATCCCGATTCCAGTGTGCACAGATGGGAAGGTTCGGCACTGCTGCCGCCCAGATCAACTCGTTTTGATGAGAGAGACAAACCTCTTCTTTGTTTATTATAATTATTCACAAGTACGTTTCTGTATCCGAACAACGTCATTCATTCAACACGCAACTTTAGACCCACGGAAGTGTGTAATTACTTTTTCTTGCTGCAATGTTGTATGCATATTACATACATATTTTATGTAAAACAACCATCACATTATACACACAAAAGGAAACTCTGTCATATGAGATCATAAATCCAAAGTGTGACATGCATACAGTAAGCCTCTACATTAAATAACGTATTTCCACATGGTATAACCCTTGTAAAACGATATCTTGGGGTCCATGGTATTTTGTGGTTTGCCATACCTTTGCAGTTACTGGGTGCTACTGTTGATTAACCACGATGTTTGCCCTGCTTTACAAGAAGATCTCAATACGTTACTGTACTGGTTTTACTGCTGCATACTTTTCATAAACCAATCGGTAAAACTCCTATTTCTGTTGTGCTGCACTGTAAATCAGAACTCAATCTCAGTATACAAGCTGCATCTCTTTTTGCAAGCCATGCTTTCAGACAATCTTATACTTCCTTTGTCATTTCACCACCTTCTTTCCTGATATGAACCAGTCAGCTGCTTCCCCTACTGACCCACACGCTTTGTGAGGTGAAAAACAGACTTTTCGAAAACAAGGCAAGCAAACTGAGAACGTACTTTAGCCTAGCGCTGTAGCAGATAGCATGTTTTAAAATGAAACTACCTGCGTGCTGTAACATGTGCTTCTTTCAAAACTGCACATTTGAAACCTATAGGACGAATGGAAATGCATGAGAGGTAAACGTTAAGGAATTTGTTTTTTAGCTATAACCTCTTGACCTGCTAACCGTTTTGAAGCGCTGGTAAGCCTTCTTCTAAGACTCAGCGAATGACCAGTCTATTGACACAGGCAGCAGCTGGGAAGCAGCACCAGAAGCCACCACTGTGTAGCTGCTGTTCTAGCAGAGGGAGAGGGGGTGAGGGTGCTGCTGATTCGCAATGCTCTAGTCTATCAGACCTTCCAGCCCCCCAGCAAACTGACTTGCTTTAAAAGACCACCTGTTTCGGGGGTCCAGAGCAAGACAGATGATTTGCATTGTCTGCGTTTCTGCGCCCCCCCCCCCGCCCCCCTTGTTTATCCTAGGGCACAGATTCAGCATTCCTGTAACAGACTGTAATATTCTGTGTGTTATAACCTCTGCTATTCTGACACTGTCAACTAACATTTTATAATGGAATTTCCTTCTGCTAGATACACTACACTATGGTGATCTATGCTGAATGCTTCACTTGCTGGTATAATGCAACACAGTGTATAGAATTGAATACTGTCAGACAGAATATCGAGTATATATTTTTAAAGGTATTGATAAGGAATGAACACATTTCATATTCAGTAGACTCTGGTAATCTGAAACATGGAATGCCTGCTGTAGAAACATCAATATAAGAATGTTATATAAGTGCAAAACGTTTACAGCTGCCTTTCAAGTGTCAGTCCTCTGCTGCCGCTGTCTTCCCAGTATCACTCATCAGTTCTGACCATACGCTATCTTTTTTGGAGCCCCGCTACTTACTCTTAATGAAGGTAACATTATAAGAAACTTAAGCTGACAAGTTCGGTGGCTAGCGCCTGTGTTTGAAGTCATGGATCAGATGCTTGCTTGTAATGGTTCCTAACAAAGAAGCTGGAGTCTGCAGTAATAATAACTACATTTTGACCCACTAAGTTCTGCTGCTAGAGGTAATCAGCCCTGTGTCTGTCTTTGTGCCCTCCTTAATCCCCACCATGTTGCTAGGCAACCTGTCCCTTGCGACCTATATAGCCACTGCTCTCAGGAGGCCAACTCCTACAGACACCATCCTCCAGCAGGTATTGAGATAGCTGTCTGTTCAAGACACTTACTCACTGTCTTTCTTGAGGTTGTTTTTGATACTAAATAATTACGTAAACAGTGCCTGTCGTGCGCTTTCCTTCGCTAAGCATGTCTCAAAGGGCAATTTTGAAAGAATGTAAATAGGGTAACATTTAATAAACAAAACAAAAACTGGATTGGTCTTAAAACTTGCACTGGATTGGTCTTAAATGTAACCGTCACTTTTAACCCCTCAAACTTTCCTGTCATTAACCAATCAGCTGCTTCCCCCATTGACTGACATTGCTTTGCAGCCAGTAAGATGCATTGACCCAGAAAACACTGCTAGGGACCTGTGGATGCCAGAGCTGAAAGTAAGACAAACTAACTTTCTTTAAAGGAGTGCAGCACCAGAGGTTATGAAATGGGAATGTATGCTTGCTATAGCACGTGTTTCTTTCACATTTAGTTTTTTGCAAAACCTAATTACAACCAGGGTGTGCTGTTGGAAGTTCGTTGCGTTCCAATGCTTTTCAAGAACAAGGCTGCTCCACACTCCACCTTCAGGCTTCGGCTATGCTATTTTGGATGTAAGGCTATTTTACACTACTCCTCCCTCAACCTCAACAAGGCTGTTCCAATGCAATTCCTGATATAGCCCTACCATGCACTTCATTGATTATCAAGACACTTTGTTCCAGTTCTATATCTAGTTATTGCTCACATTCCACCTCCTCCTGAAGGCTCTTGTTTGCATGCTATTTTGGAGCTCAGATTTCTCTGCAGGGATCAAATGCATTGTTATTTCTGATATTGCACTTTCCATATACTGTGGTATTCCAGCAATGCAGTACCTATGTATGTTTAAGACTGTGCATGCAGTCTTCCATTTTAACATGTTTGTGGACAGGCTGGACTGATCTGTTATTTCTAAAAGCTGCATCTTCCTGTTGCATGTCAGTTTCAGTTACAACAGGCAGATATCAAAGACATTCTTTGATACTTCTTGAGGTGCTAACGTGTCCTTTAATCTGGATTACTTTCATTAAAGCCCATTTTCTGAATGCGATTCTTGTATCCTACCATTGGTGATGCAACATAATGACGATGTTTTATAAACCTTTTGCTGATAGTAGCTATAACTCTTACACATCTTTGGTATCTGCCTATTTGTTTTACACACTGGGTCCAGTTTCGTCCAGCCTGTGCCACTGCTGATATAATAACCTGAACAGAAGGGCTTTGTGATGCGATTGCTTCCCTACTCCTTTACTGCCTAGACACCCAAACAGACTATTGAACCATGACCTGCCCACAGCCAGCACTGCTGGAGAGAGCTGGACTGACCCAGAAACAGCACCCAAGCCCTACCCAAGCAAGTAGCATTAACTTTAACTGCAAGCTGACCTACATAGACGATCCTGTGAACGTTGTGAATGCACATAGTTTGCTAATAAAACAATTCCCTAACTCTTACTTGTCATGCATTCCATTCTTTATATAGGTCAACGTAGGCAGTTGTTACAAACACCCACGTTAGCATGTGCGTTTATTTCAAAACATTTGGTATTGTTCAAGGCTTTTAAATAAAGCTTTGCTTGCCTTACTCTCAGGAAGTCTGTTAGTGTTTTACTTCCTAGATCACCTTAGCAGGGTCTTTGGGGTCATGCCACTGGCTGTAAAGCATGTCAGTCAATAGGGGAAGCAGCTGGTTGGTTAGTGGACAGTAAAGAAGGTCCCAGAGGGGTGGGGACAATGACAAAGGAAGTGCAAGTGCAAATAATTGGAATGATTCTGTGATACACCTAACCCACGTGTACGTAAATGATCAGCCCGCTCATTTCCTTTGCTGGATACAGTATTGATCTTGTTGTCACCAAAAGTTCCTGACCTTAGCCTCTTTCGTCATCACAAGCCTTTAAGCCTCGTTTCTAATGTGTTAACCCTAAAGGAATTTGATCTACACCGCTACAGAGAGCCAAACCCTTGATTTCTTATACTCCCCCAGGACACTGGTTTGGGCAGGGCAGCCTCGCTGTTGGGAAAGGGATGCTGAAATCACAGTTCTGTTTTGGAGTTATACTATTAATTTCTTAAATAGCTGCACGATTAGTCAGTCACTTCAAAACAGAATAGGATTCATTTTTGTGGTTAGTTTGCGAATGGTGTTTCAGAAAACCTTTAATGCTGCTAAGAAATTAATTGCTAAAAGTGGACTTAGTAATATCATTGCGGAATGTAAAGCATATGGTAAAGAATATTACAAAACATGCATGCATTATCCAATTGTATAACCACTGAAAAAATATTACATTTGATTATTTTACTGTGTGTTGTGCTCTTCAGAATGCACCGTGTTGACAGGCCAGTTTGTTTACACAGTTTCAGTTGTTGGGACACGGACAATCTCCAGCCCTCCTGATCAGTAGGAGGGTGCAGCAGTGAGCCGTTTCAAACTGGGGAAACAGGAAACACAAACAGAACAGGAAATGCAGATGTGGCATTCCCTTGGTAGCTACACTTTGCACGAGTGAGCAAGCCAGCCAGCCTCACAGCTTCTCCATGTGGTAAGACTGCAGACAGACATCCGGTTCTGCTCACGTGATCCTAAAGTGCTTGCACAATGCTAGACAAAGGAGCAGCAGCAGAACTAAAAGCAGCCGTCCAATTCAGCCTACTCCACAGCACTGCATCCCTCAGAACTGAGCATCATGTCACTTCTAGGAATGTGGGTGCTCAAGGTCACGATTCCAGGCAGGCTGGGTGCAGCGTGTTCAGGCAGGCAGGCAGGGAGGCTCTGCCCTCTCACTTCTCCTCCCTCATTCCCTGTGCCTGCCACACACACCGCATTCTTTGCATAGCTGTACACAGCTCTGCTGCCACAGAGCTGGGAGGCGATGGAATGCGTGTGTCTCAACAGGCAGCCAGGCAAGCTAGGGAGTCTCCCTAAGAGATGATTGAGATATGTGTCATCTTTAGTGAATTGTATTGGAAAACCCATAGATATATAGCAGATTGAGTTTATATATCTTAGATAATAGGCATTAACAATGATAAGCTGCATGTTTTTTTTTTTTAAATATAAAATCTCCTATTTAAGAACAGTCCCAGCTGGGGGTGGTCTTACTATAGAAGCTATATAGATGTGTAACAAATTAGTAACATATGATTTTTAAAAAATAGTTTAGCATTATAATGGGTTTATGAAATACCCAAATTTTTCGGGTAAGATATATGGATATATATATATATATATATATTATATATATATATATATATATATATATATATATACATACACACACATTTTTGGTGGTGGAAATGGTTTTAGTCCATTTTCAGTTTTCAGTTTATAGCTTTATAAAGTTTTTTTTGTTTTTTTAAAAAAATCAAATGCACCAATGAAATCATCAGAGAAGTAATTAAACAGAGGTTTGATACATTTGGGACAGGAGATAGTGGCTTGAATCATGGCTACAGGGGTGCTCTAATATTGAATACAGGGGGCGGTCTTAATATTAAAGGTGCCTTTACATCGCATCAATTGAAGCAAATCTGGGCTGCAAAAAAAATTTACCTAAAGAGAGATTTTACTGTAGTTATTGTAGTCATTGCTGTATACTTCCCATCAGACTGGGCCCTGTTGACAGTCCAGTTTGTTTCCATGCCCCAGTGTTCACCCCCCTTGAAATAATCCTGCTGCTGTGTCAAATTATTTCATATATTACATAGATCCCATTTAATAATGGACATTTCAACAGTGTTTTGTTTTTTAAATAAGATGATTTATAATGGAGTTGACGTTTGCATGAGTCATTTATGGAACAGCACCCTTCACACAGAAATATCTGCTAGCATATTGCTTTTGCTTCTTCTTTTCAACCTCTGTATAATAGGCCTAGCTCTGCAAAGTCGTTAAATGAAACTTTTGTGAAAAATGATGTGAAAATGAAACGTGACAAGCTTGTGAAACCTTTTTTTTTTTTCCCCCTGTAAGTGTTTATTTGCCAGGCAAGTAAAGTGAAGCAAGTTCATGAGAAAAAGATTCAGACAGACAGCATAGTAATTACTCCTTTGTTGTTTTCTGTTTTCTCCCGCTCTCCCATGTCGTAATAATAGTAGAGTTTGCCAAGCCTCTACCTCTCACCCTCCCCCGTGCCACACTCCTCCCTCCACCCCTCTCTCTCTCCCCTACTTCTTTCTCTCTCATCCAGTCCACTTTACAGCAGTATACCAAGGCAAATATCAGCAAAAAATCTACAGAAAAAATCTATAGAATCTCCTGTGGAAAATCTGTCTTCAATTCTGTGTTCTATTTCATAGTGGCTATAGGAATCTGTCAATATAGGATGGATTTATGTAGACTATCCTGATTCTATTAGTACTTAAATGACAGAAATCTGATTTCCCTTTGAATTTCTATAGATTGATATATTAGAACAAAGAAGCATGGAAAAGCATTGTAAGAAATGTATGCTGGAAGTGCCTCTGAATCCTATACATATCAAACATATATATATATTATATATGTACCATAAAACTGGCACTCCTATTTGAGCTTGGCTTGTAATATTACAATGGGAAAAGACAGGTAAACTATAGTGCAAGTTTACAATAGAAACTCTCCCTCTCTCTTCCTCCTCTTAAAGCTGGTTGGACTTCTGCCCTCCCGCCCCTCGTCTGTCTAGGAGAGAAGGGAACTCTGTGAGAGAGGGGGGGAGGGGGGGCAGTTGGCAAAACTCAGCCACCCCTAGACAGAGCGAGTCAACCCGGCTACAACCTGCAGTCTTGTCTGCTTCGCATGAAAACAAAAATGAAGTCATTTAGACAGTCTGAGTTTTTTTTTTTTTTTATCAGGGAAAGTAGTGAAGGCAGGAGTGCTGTCTGATGTTGCCCCTGTTTTCAAAGGGCTCAGTGAGTCTTGATTGACTCAGAAAGGCCCCAGAAGAGACTAATTCCAGACAATGCATTCCCAAGATAAATATGACTCGGGCTTACAGGAAAAAAAGAGGCCAAGGAAATACTGTTGTGCTTGGAGAGTGTGTGTGTTTGTTTAGTCAGTCGTCTGGTCTGCAGTGTCACAAGAAATAAAGCCACGATACTTCCTACCAACGTGGCGTGTGTATCAGGATTCTTCTGTTTCCGGTGCAGTGCATTATAATATTCTGACACCATATCATGTTAATAATATTGAATATAATACTATTAATTTGCCCCCTTCCCTAGCATTATCTGATCCACTCAGAATAACAAGTCTGGGGTTTCCCTTTTAAAATATGACCCCCATGCTTTTCCCATGGTTATGCTACTCACTTACTATGGTTTTTAAAATATGGTTTACCATACCTGTCTGTGCTTTACCATGCTTTTACTGTGCTTTGTTATACAGTGCTTTTACTGTGGGAAACTTTTCTAAGGGATAATATCCATTATAGACACTTTCTAGTCAGTTTTGTAGGTATTAGGACCTGACAGTTTGCCTTGATGAATTTGGAGTTTGCAGTTGTGCTGCTCTGTACAGTGCTGCAGGGATCACATGTCACATCACGTCATCAAGCTCATTTTCATCGCTAATGCAGGGCAATCCCAAATCCAGCCGGGTAGGTAACACCTAATAAAATGTCCAGGCAGAGTATTCAGGAAGGAATTAAGTCATAGAGCACCCTTATAATGTTTACTGCAATGCATTTGCACAGCTCAGCCTAGGCTTTTACCATTCTTTACCATGCTTATCTGAGCTGTGCTTTCACTATGCTTTTGCTGTGGGATATCACAATTCACTTTTAGAAGTGGAGGTCCAGTGGCATTCGTTGCTAATAATGCTGGGGTCTGCTACTGGTTCAAACAGGGTAGATACAGTGCAAACCTCTGCGATTATCATGGGAAGAGTTTCTGGATCCACCAGAGGCAGACGTGTGCTGCCGGAATGCTAAATGACGTGTGTGTGACTCAGAGGGGGCAGCCAGTGAGAGTGATAGGACAAGGCAGAGGGGAGAGAAAGTCTGCAGAGCTTCCTGTTCGAAGGACTCTGGGGGTATCAGAACTAGACAGGAGGCCAGCCCTGTGTCAATAGGACACAGGAAGTGATGAGCTCGCCTCGGTTTCTATGAAGAACCTATATGACACACCAACCCTATACTGAAGCATTGTGAACACCAGTATTAATCTCACAAGACAAGTAACAGACCCCTTTGGAATATAGGTGCAGGGGGCCAGGGGGTTGTTGCTAGTTTTGCTTTTTACTTTCACAGGATTGCATTTTGGTGTAAGGATCTTGATAAACTGGTCCCCAAAGGAACCCAGAAGTCTTTCACTTCATGAGGATTAATATCTAGGCATAGATAACTTTGGCAGATAACTCTGAGTGCTGCAGACGCTGTTCTTTTATAATTCAGTGTCTAGTTGTGCTCACACAAAAGCAGGGAGGCAGACAGACAGACGGCCGTCCCACTCCGCCCCAGACAGTGGGTGGGCTGCAGGGCTGATAGTGGTTGCATGCTGGCTCACAGTCTCAGTCTGCCAGTTCTGTCTGACATACTGAGCTATTACTGCAGAGTAGTGAGAGTTCAAACCTGCATGTGTGTGTGCTTGTGCACGTGTGTGTGCGTGTGTGTGCGTGTGTGTGTGCACGTGTGCGAGGCTGCCTCGTCCTGTATAGTGACTGCTCTCTCTCTGCTCTCCCCCAACCCACAATCTCAGGCAATGTTACAGGATCCTGGTTCCTGTTCAAAGAGCCAGATACAATACACGCAAATAATTCAGAAGTGTTTTGATGGTGACTGTTTCACCCACTTCACTTTGACCCAGTTTATTTCGCTGCAGTGATATTAGCTGGTTTCACTGGCACCTATTAGCAATACTCTTGGACTGCTGTTTAATAATGGCATTGCTCAATTGAGGCTAACATATTATAATGTAATTACAGTTGTGGGCGTGTCAAAATGCCACTGTGTACCAGTCATCTCGTGCATAGAGGATTACTGCACATTACAAATGTTAAAAAAACAAAGTCTCATCTTCATCTTCTTTTATTATCAAAATGTTTACATGTTGTGTATGTTCCGTAACATTAGGTGCTAATCAGGGTCTTTGAATTTGAAACGACTTGTAAAAGTTCACTTCGTTCCAGTGTTAAGTGTAAATGTAAAAGTGTAAATTAGGTGTAAATGATGCATTTTCCATGCTTTACTTCACTGTGCCTCCCAGCCAACCCCCTCTTCCCTATGGAAAGAATATAGAAAGAAACTGAGCAAAATGACATGTTGTTTGTTTTAAAAACAGACTAACAATGCAGCCCTTAAAAAGGCTTAGTGTTATACAATGCAAAGTATAGGGCAGAAGAAACAAGCAAAGAAAAAGGATGGTTCAACGCAAGTCTGAGGAAACTTTTTCTATTAGTTGTTCACTCAGTCTGTGTTAGGTAGAGCTGTTCAATACTGCACCATCGCCCCCTCTTCCTCTCTCTCTCTCTCTCACACACACCCTGCCTGCAGCCGTGACTTTAGCTCCAGTATTCTGGCTCCAGTTCGAAGACTATAATAACTCAAGGAGAGGTCACTGCAACTAACAATTCCCAGGGTTTCCACACGCAATTGTTAAATTCGGTGTGGGATTTTAAAGAGGTAGCATCTTTAAGGGTGTGGGATTTGAAAGGGGTTATATTATTAAACTTCAAAGGTAATTTATTTATTAACCCTTGCCTTTTCACAGTCCTTTATGGGGTTTGCAGTAATGTTGAGTGGTTCTGGGGTCTGTTGATCAAGTATTGAGTTATTATCATGTATCCTTAAGTAAAGCACCATCTTTAAATAACTTCACTCTTCCGTATGTGTTTTAGCATTATAAATGGTTTCAATGTAATAATAATATCTTTATATAGCTCCTTTCATAGTGGACCACCATCACAAAGTGTTTTACAGAGGTAGGCTGTGAACTGCATGATATGCAGAGTCACTTACAATAGGACATTGATTTAACATCTCATGATATGCAGAGTCACTTACAATAGGACATTGATTTAACATCTCATCCACAGGACGTTGCACAAGGAGGTGAAGTGACTTGCTCAGGGTCACACATTGAGTCAGTCAGTGGCAGAGGTGGGATTTGAACTGGTGACCTTCTGGTTACAAGCCTGGACTTTAACCACTGGACCACACTGCCTCTTGTATTTTATTTATATAGCGCCTTTCCTAGCGCTTTGTGGTGGTTCAAACAGAACGAGTCTGCAGCATCAAGTAAAAATGACAAAATGACTATGAATGAATAATTGCAATAATAATATCAACGAATAACAACAACACAAGTCAAATATTAAAAGATGATATTGTTTAAAGCCAGCTCTCACATTAAAAAAATGGAATCAAAGTAGGAAAATGAACTTAAAATGACCTGGCCTACATAGCATCCAACACACATGGAAAAAATAAACAGCTGCTAATGTACCCTATGGTAGTGCCATTCAAGCTGAAGCAACTTCTATGGTATTTCCTTTTTGATTGTCACTTGTAGGCAAAGTTCCCATCTTATTGTAGACCCTTGTCCTTTTTTCCTAAAGACACAGCATTGAGGACCACTCGATTACAGAATACATATTGATGACAGTTGTATAACAATTGAATAAATTGTATGTAAATGCATGTGCATCAGGGCAGAGGCTGGGTGCGAACTGGCAACCCAGCACACTGCAAGAGAACTTCTTAAAGCAAAAGAACCTCGTCTCACCGACACGGGTCCGAATCCGCAACGGCAGCCTATCACCCAACACTGCCCGTAACACATGCATGCAAACGGCTATCTGCCTGTCGGGTATGATACTTCCATCCAGTCGAAGGAACGAAGGAAAGATTAATGCCACTGCAATCTCCCAGCACAGCAAAACCACTTCCTCACCAGACAAGCCCTGCTGGAGCCCTGCCCCCTCACAGAGGAATCTGAACAATCCCACTGGGACGGCATTATAACACCTGGGCAGTGTGCTGAAGAAACCAGGATGAAACAATTACTGCACACAATTGGTGTACCTACATTACCATTTTCGTTCAGATTTTACATATGAGAATTGCACTAGCAATCTTTTGATTCTTTGCTCACCACTGTAGATTCAAAATTGTGGTTGTGATTAGGGTTCAACAAAGGAAGGGATTATTGACTTTTAATCTAGAGTTTAATCTAAATTTTATTATTTTATTATGACATTGAAAATGTTCGTTTTAACCTAGAGCATACATTAAAAACATATACATTAAAAATAAAAATATAAAGAAACAAATGATCTTCAGCACATTTATGGGGGAGGCAGTGATTCGATTCAAAAAAACAAAAGAAAATATTTAAGTCATCACTCGAAACTTTTTGCTGTGTGAATGTGGCTACCTGAAATATGGAGCTGAACAGCTTCTGGCTTAACTGTAGCCAGGCTTGGAGGGGTCCTGAAGGGGTCTTTGTGCGGTCAGCAGGTCAGGCCCTGGTGACCCCTAGCTGTCCAGCAGCACCTGGATGGGGTCATGTGACCAACACTCAAGAGGTGTGAAAGTGAAAGCTTCCCATCGCTGTCAGTGTGCCCTGCTGCCTGGGGGGGGGGAACAGCTCAATAAATCAATAGGCTGCTGGAACGCTCTGTTCCCAGAGAAAAACAAAACGAGAGCACTTCTAATTTCAAAGTACAGGCGGGCTGGTTTAACAGCGCCTCATTACAGCTTTCCACGATGAACGTGCACAATAATATAATATAATAATAATATAATATAAGAAGAAGAAGAAGGAGTATCAAAAATAATAATAGCTTTCAAAGTCTAGTAGAATTATCTCAGAAACTGTTTGCCAGCCAAGCCCTCTCTTGGATTGGCACAGCACCCGAGGGTGGGGGGGGGGGGGGACTCTGCTGCAGTCAGGACTTCCTCTGCTGTCAGCTGGGACCCTGCCAGGGAGTACAGCCTGGGAAACAGTGGCTCAGTGAAGCTCTTCTCCCTCTACTTCTCTGTTCCCAGGAAGCTTGGAGACATCAAAGCGCCTGAGAAATGCAACACGGGCCTTGTTTTGACGTTGATATTTTGATCTCTCTTCTAGTCTTGAACTTTCTCCAAAAATACAAGAACACAATGTTAAATTACAGAATGTATTTTCTGAGTAGGTGGGCTTGTGCTGCAGAAAGGGTCTGTCAAACACTTTGGAATGAATGGTCTGGCTGATTTGAATTCAGGAATGTCCTCTTAGGCTCGTTCATAATTTGTATTTATTGAATTATTTATTAATTTAGTTCTTTGTTCACTTTACTGGTTTAAACTTGTCCCACAATCTCTGCTCTCTCGAGGTCTTGCAAGGCAGACTTTCTTTCTGCAGTAAAAGTTTTGGCAAAACATGAGTTCACTTTATTGTGCCTGTCTGTCTTTTCCCTCCCACTAAAATGTATCTCTCCCTCTGTCTCTCCCTCTCCCGTTCCCATGTCGTGAAGGTGTGAGAAACCTCTCCATGTCTTGACAGCTGAGCTCTTCCCAGGAGGGGACGGTGTGGGGGTGAGGAGAGGTCCAGGCTCGTCAGACCGCATAGGCCCCATTCCTGGGAAGCTGTGAAAGGTCTGCCGTTCTCACAGACCTCCAATATCCTCACCCCCCTCTCTGCGCTCTGTCAGAGGGAGGGGGTCATAAATACTCAGGAAACTCCAAACTCAGGAAGGCCATCACGACTCATTGCTCAGACAAGGTAGTGTAGCCTAGTGTTTAGAGCTGAGGGACTAAGAGGAAGGCAGTGTAGCCTAGTGTTTAGAGCTGAAGGACTGGGAGGAAGGCAGTGTAGCTCAGTGGGTAGAGCTGAGGGACTGGGAGGTAGGCAGTGTAGCTCAGTGGGTAGAGCTGAGGGACTAGGAGGATGGCAGTGTAGCTCAGTGGGTAGAGCTGAGGGACTGGGAGGTAGGCAGTGTAGCCTAGTGGTTAGAGCTGAGGCTGGGAAGGAGGCAGTGTGGTCTAGTGCTTAGAGTTGAGTGACTGGGAGGGAGGCAGTGTGGTCTAGTGCTTAGTGCTGAGTGACTGGGAGGGAGGCAGTGTGGTCTAGTGCTTAGAGCTGAGTGACTGGGAGGGAGGCAGTGTGGTCTAGTGTCTACAGCTGAGAGACTGGGAGGCAGTATGACTAATAGCTACAGCTGAAGGACTGGAATGGAGGCAGTGCAGCTTAATGGTTAGAGCTGAGTACTGTGTAATAGTTAACTGAGTGAACTAGTTCAATTAAAATTGCTGTAGTATATGAGGAGACCCACCTTGGGCATGGCCCGAAACCCCGGAGATCCTCATGCTCTCATGTAGACTGGCAGGCCCCTTGCTTTAATGCAACTCATTAACCAGAGGTAAAGAGCTTTGCACCTGCAGCTCTCAAAACAAACAGCCCCAGGAGTCAGGCTGACAGATCAGGGCCCCATTTCCAGAACAACACTATCTGAGAGAGAGAGGTTAAGGGCAGGCTTTTACAGCAATCAAATACTTTGAATTGCTACTATAATTACTTTAAAAGAGTAAAATAATCTGTGCTTGCTGCAAGTTTCCTGTAATTTTTTTTTTTTTTCATTGATTTTCAATAAATTACTTTACACTCAAAAAGAAACTTGCAACAACAATTCAAGTCACATAAGACATCACATGTTGAATACATATAAGAAAATTCCCCCACCCCCACCCTATGGTGATTATCTCTTGTTTTTAATTGCTTAGCTTAAAATTGTTCTGCCCCATACAGGGTTAACAAACAGGCAGAAGTGAAAGCTCAGCTGTGCAGGTGCTTCCTGTAAAATGTTATCCGTACACAAAAACGTTTGAGTTTTAGTTTTAGTTTTTTTGTTTGTTTGCAATAACAAGCTTGGAGATGGCATTCCTGTAACCCCCTACTGCTGAAGGTAGTGGCTGAATCACACCTGTTCAGAGAGCGACAGAGTGGGAAGAACACCTAAATAAAGTTGCTTTTTGTTTGTACACAAAGACAATACAGTAAAATTAAAAAGAAAATACAAAGAACTGGAACGATACACGTTTTGACAACCTGCCTCAATGTCTTAAGTGTTAATAGACATTAATAGCGCTGGTCTGTTTTATGACTGTATGGTGTTTGTCTAATTTCACAGTTTCTTTATAGTACTGTGCAGTTGATTTAGTGGTGGCGGCGCATGCAGGCTTTCAATATAGAGAGCCGTGTGTTCAGTGGGGCTCGGCTTCAAACAGCTGCTTTTCAGGAACAGAACACACTCTCATGAACCCAGCCACGCAGGATCCAGCCCCATGCTGTGTGCACCATATCCCATTCACACTCACAAACCTGCTCTTGTGACAGGTTAAAATAGCATAGACTGAATACGGGATATGACTTGCGAAGCTTTAGAGTCCCTCTGTGTGAAACACAGCATACAAAAATGTATCTATTGGGATGCCATTATAATCCCAGAGTATCACCCTCCAGGCGCCCTAGTGGAACTATTAGCAGACCACAGTATTGGGCTGTCATGGTATTCAATGTAGGACAATGTTCCCACTGGTACTATTCTACCTAGGGCCTCATACCACGGCAGATGGGAATGTAGGCAGCTTTAAATGCCATTGAAATGCTTTTTTAACTTACTGTTGGTGTTTGCATTGCAATCATTCAGAGCGGTTCTGTCGATTTCCATATTAAGATGTATTTCTAAGTCTTTACCTAGCTTTTAACTTGTCCAGAGAATCCTAACTGCCAGGACTGGAACAGCACTTCTTCATTCCATTCAAATCATGTGACAGCTCTGCTAGCCCCACTTGCTCTACCTGTATATAGTCAGAGAGAGCAGGAACTATTGAGTCCCGGCATTTAGGATTCTCCAGACAAGCTCAAAGAAAACTGCAGATCAGTGGTGCATTTGTGGTGGAGTGTATTGCAGGTAAAGGATGATGCAGAGAGGCACAGTATCAGAAACAGATGATTCTGGAGGCAGAGTAAGCTGCAGTTAGCTGGGCCAGGTGAGGCCTCAGTTGAACGCATTTCCACTGCAGCACAGGCCAACCCAGTGAAGTCGTCCTCTCAGTCTATTTGTGTATCCAGGAGCACGCCTGCTTCATTTCTCTCAGCTCCATCTCAAGGCAGCACTTTGTCTGCGGGGAGAGGTTTGGAGGAGATGCCAGTGAAGGCAGTGTATTCACGGATGTGGTTCCCAGCTCACCCCACAAAGGGTATTGTCCTTGAAACCGCTAGGATAATGCGAGGCAGGACTGGGAATTTTCAGGCAAGACAGCCAAGCATGGAAGAATGGAGCAGGAGGAAGAGATGGTTTGTTTCCCCGTTTACACTCGCATTGTCCCTCATCCTGCCACAGGAAGGGCCCTGCTCCGTTCTCATGTCTGCTGCTGTCACAAAACAGCCGGCTTTCTTTGTTTCTGTCAGAGAAATCTTCTAACAACTGATCCGGGTCCTGTTACAGTAAACAGGTATAATACATGACTCATAATAAATCACATCATTTTAGTATAAGAGGATTTTGAGATATTCCTAATCTGGTTAGGAGCGCAGCATGCTTGAAATAAAGCAGATTTTAAATACCTGTGGTATAAATAGGATGAAAAGTAAAGAGTTGATTTAATCCACACACACCCTGCAGGGATTTATTTACTCATTTTGCAGCCCTGGCAATCCCCCCAGACAGCATCAACTACCTATCTGGTTATCTCAGAATTACCACGAGAACTAGGTGATGCAAATGAATTGGACTTTTAAATGCTTGTGTTCCAATAGGATGAGTCTTACTGTCGAGAAATTCCACAATCAACAAATGTCAGAACAACTTAGAAATCAGACAACTACCTTTGAACCTTTTCTAACCAACTCTGCCCTGAATTTTAACACACTAGAGACAGAGGATTTATGCCAGTAACTCCTATTTTTTGCAAGGAGAACAAACCGTGTCAGTGTTACAAAATGCGAACCCAAACACCAAAAAACAATTCATTCAGTACTGGAGAAAATATGGCCTAGCGTCTCAAAATCTTTTGTTAGACACTGACCTATTTGCTGGCTGAACTTTAAAAGTTTTTTGGGGTCTGTACACTTTTTAAACCAGACACAAAACTAATCTAAAAAAATATTATTATTATTATTATTATTATTATTATTATTATTATTATTATTATTATTATTATTATTATTATTATATATTACAGGCATACATTATATTAGCAATTATATTGAGTTTGAATGTAGTCTAGTGATGAACCATTGCTGTGTATTTCAGGGTGCACGGAGGAAATGTTTTGCTCTGAGTGTGCACTCACAATACCAGTATACACTACCGTCAAAAGTTTTAGAACACCCCCATTTTTCCAGTTTTTATTGAAATGTAAGCAGTTCAAGTCCAGTGAATAACCTGAAATGGTACAAAGGTAAGCGGTAAACTGCCAGAGGTTAAAAAAAAAGTTTAGGTTACCAAAAACTGAAAAATAATGTACATTTCAGAGTTATACAAAAAGGCCTTTTTCAGGGAACAAGTAATGGGTTAACAACTTACAGCTGCTCTGCAGCAATGGAGGTAAATTAAGCCTTGAAAGTTGATGCTAACAATTCCTACAGGTGTCCCAACTTTTGTTGATTACTTGAAAACCCTCTGTCTGTATAAAAGCAGTGTTGGAACAGACTCTGTTACTACACCCTCTTAAGCATTATTTGGACAGTATTGTGCTGCAGGAAGTAGTATATTGCTATCATAATGGCGAGAAAAAGGCAATTAACAAAGGAAGACAGACAGACCATTATAACCCTTAAAAGTGTAGGTCTTTCCTTTAGAGAAATTGTAAAGAAAGCCAAGGTGTTAGTGAGTACAGTTTCCTACACCATCAAAAGGCACTTAGAAACTGGAGGAAACTCTGACAGGAAGAGGTCTGCAGACCCAAAGCCACAACAGAATCAGAAGACAAGTTTCTGAGAGTCAACAGCTTGCGTGATAAGCAGCTCACAGGACAACAGCTTCAAGCACAGCTTAACACTGGTCGAAGTAAGCAAGTCTCAGTTTCAACTGTGAAGAGAAGACTTCGAGCTGCAGGTTTGACAGGTCGAGTGGCAGTAGGAAAGCCATTGCTAAGATGGCAAAATAAGAAAAAGAGGCTTGCCTGGGCCATGAAGCACCACCAGTGGACTACTGAAGACTGGAAGAAGGTCTTATGGACCGAAGAATCAAAATTTGAAATCTTCGGTTCATCACGCAGGGTTTTTGTACGCCGTCGAGTAGGCGAAAGGATGGTTCCTCGGTGTGTGACACCAACTGTCAAACATGGAGGAGGAAGCGTGATGGTCTGGGGCTCTTTTTCCAGAGTTGGCGACTTGCACAGAGTGAGTGGCACTCTGAAACAAAACGACTACCACAGCATTTTGCAGCGCCATGCAATACCCTCTGGTATACACCTAGTTGGTCAGGGGTTCATCCTACAGCAAGATAATGACCCAAAACATACCTCCAGGCTATGTCAGAACTACCTTAGAAGAAAAGAACAAGACGGTAGGCTTCAACTAATGGAATGGCCAGCACAGTCTCCATTAAGCTGGTTTGGGATGAACTGGACAGCAGGGTGAAAGCAAAGCAACCTACAAGTGCAACACATTTGTGGGAACTTCTGCAACAGTGTTGGGAAGAACTTTCCGATCAATATTTGATTTCCATTGTAGAAAGAATGCCACGAGTTCGGCTGTTATATCTGCAAAAGGTGACTACTTTGATGAGTCAAAAATTTAGATTAAATTTTGTTAAACAAAACGATTCCGTGATTTATTTTTTTATCTCCAATTGTTTATTTGTTCTATGCTTTAATTTCAGAGTACATTAAGTCATTAAACTGCGTAAATTTCAATAAAAACTGAAAAAATGGAGGTGTTCTGAAACTTCTGACCGGTAGCGTATATTAAGAATAAAATGGAACATTGTTTTTTCCTATAGAAGTGTATTGATTATTTGCCTCCACCAATGCATAAAGATGCCCCCATAAAAAGTTGATGACATATCACAGCATTTGGGTGCTTGGCTGAAGCAGCCGGATTAGACGTCCCAGTGTAGCTGTTTTTATGTTCCATAACTCCAAACTCAAGCCTCTCTCACTCTCTCTCAATCCGGCTCCCATTCTGAAGATTACCCTGACATAAATAAGTAGGACCATTATAAACTCAGTGTATCTCTCCCTGAAGAAACCTTGGCAGCAATGGAAACACAATGACTGTGTGTTAGATTATACAATTGTAATGCCATTGTGGATATGCTACCCTTGCAGTACAATTATACCACCAATGCCTTCTCCCATAGTGACATCATATTAACCCTTACAGAACAACATTGCCTTAAAGGGATTCAAGCAAACAAAATAATTCCAGTGATTCCATTCATTACACAGGACTCAGATGTGCTGTTTTTAAAGAAACACATGTTATAATAAACATGTCTCTGTTTTTACTTACTTGCTCACATGGAGGGTGAAATTGTCCCCACCTCCTCATTAACCAACCAGCTGCTTCCCCTTTTGACTGACATGCTTTCCTCTAGTAACATGCTTTGACCCAGCAGACACTCCTGGGTTGAAATAACCTTGGAAGTAACAGATTTCCTGCAAGCAACACACAGAAACTGAGAACTTTCATGCGCCTATGGAAATACCGCAGAGCATGTTTTAAAATGAAAATACATCTCTGCTATGACATGTGTTTATTTCAAAACTGCACACCTGAAACCCACTGTACAGTATGTAGCCAATGGAAGTGCAAAACAGGTATGCTTTTAAAGCATGTTTTTGTTAGCTACTGTCACTTTAACAAAATGGCAATGCAGACAGTAGCACACCAACGTCAATGACACTGTTATGTGTGAAGGAGCAATGGTCACTACAGTTGCACAAACCTGCAGAATAGTAACACAGTGTCCTTTCCCTGGTAATCTATTGCAATTATAATAGAATCCCAAGGTGTTTATAAGCAGACAAACTGTGCTGCTGCTTCTTCTTCTCTTTATGGATTTCATACCATTTGAATGAAGCCTGAGGCATCTCTATTTCAAATCTGGTCTCCTTCTAACACTTGAAATGCTGAATACGAGCCATGGCTCCCCTCAGGGTGACAGCATGCCTTCTTTAATTCCAACCCCCCTTTTAAAGGATGATTTATAAAGGCCATGTATTTCACAGAAAAGAGAATAATCACAAGGGAAATGTGTTCATCTTGGGGATTCTCAAAACAGTATCTTTAAGAAGCCTGATACCTTCAAAAGCTCTCGTGAAAACAGCTTCTTTATAGAAAGCTAATGAAAAACTCATAAAAAGAGGACAGCTATCACCTAACAGTAGCAGCTAGAGCACACTTTTACACATATATAACTATAAATATACATCTATAAACAGTCAGATAGTGAAACCTTTGTCTACACGAGACTAGAATATTCTTTATAGTGTTCTCCATTTCTATATTCAGAAACTAATATGGTGATATACTGTATTGTGTAGCTCTGGCCAAACGTTTTGCATCACCCTATAGAATGATAAAGGTAAAAAAGAACCTTTGGGGAATGTTAACAAACTGGCCTGTTAACATGGCCTGCTTTCTTTCTTGCATTTTTTTTTACAAAGGAGAGTGAACAGAAGGATAAACTAAATAGATTGTAGTAAACAGATACCATAGCTTTAAATTACAACAAAAACAAAAATATACATAAAAAACTGTTTCAGGGGGAGTGAGGTCTTTAAAGTAATGATCTTGTATACTGTATTTGTCATTAGGGGAACAACTGTTCAGTAAGTTATCAACATGATTGATTAGACTGAGACTGCCATTACTGCACAAGCAGCTCTATACATTTCCTTGATTTCATTACCTTACATCAGATGCTGGCACAGTGTTATCACTGTGTGTTTATTTACTAACAAGTGGACCAGCAGAGCCCAGCTGGACATGACTTCAATACATGCGTCTGCCATTTTCTGGCATGATCAAGAATAACTGAACTGCTGTCACACGAGGGGAGCAGCAGTGACGCTTTTCAAAGTCTTTGCTTTTTGTCAATAATATTTAGCAAAACACAACGTGGACATGACATCAGGACATGCGTCTGCAGTGCCCTGGAGGGCTCAAGGGCAGCCAAGTGCTGTCACTGATCTGCAATCCCCATTACACTGAGCTCCGACCTGCAGGGCAAGCCATTTCAATGTCCTATTTTCAGCTGCAGTAAAATTAAGTGGAGGGATAACAGCAAAGTAGTGGATTGCTTTGGTTTTTGATAGCACTGCAGATCTGGAAAGAAAAACAATGGGCTTTATGTCTGGCATAATCAGCGACCATGTGACTTGTTGCACAATGAGCATGCCTCAGTCCTGCCCTGGACTGGAGGGAGCACCCTTTCTCTAAGGGGGTGAGGGAGGGAGCCAGCAGTTCAGTCTCCATGCATCAGTCCTGCCCTGCATTGGAGGGAGCACCCTTTCTCTTAGGGGGATGACGGAGGGAGTTCAGTTCAGTCTCCATGCCCATCTAGTCGTGCCTGCATATAAGTATCCAGTAAGAGTAAGTTGAGACGCCCGAATTAATTTTACTTGTGACCCAAAGTAAATTCGTAGAAAACGCATTTATAAAAATAAACATATATATATATATATATTATATAATATATATATATATATATATATATATATATATATATAGGTATCAACCATAATTAAAATATGCGCTGAAGAAAGAGTTAACCCTGTCCTCTTACTGGAAAGCAACATTTCCGCGTTGAAATGAACCCGGTCACCTGGCAAGTCACAGTTCAGTCATTCCAGTTTCAGTTTCTCCAGCTCCGCCTCTCCCGTGCGCAAGGTTCAGTTGTGATTCTCGGTTTCTTCAGCCCCTCCCCCGCATTTCGTATTTGGTTCAAGCTGAACGACGCCAGTATTACTCTGCAGAGAGTAGGGTGCAGTCGCATTTGTTGTTAAGCATCTGCAAAACACCGCCGAAGTTCAAAAACGGGTCTTTTTATGTTGTTGTTTTAACAACACAAAATTGCAATCTGCACAAAAGCAAAGCAAACCGCTGCACATCTAAAATCAAATGCAGGGTTATCGTAATAGGACAGCAAGGATGTCGTGAGGGTTTGTTTTTCTCTGAATTCCCCCTTTGCAGTGAGCTTTTAAATGTTTTCTTTTCGTGCGCACGTTTTACTTTTACTGTTTTTTTTTTTTTTTACCGCGGAGTTTCCCTTTTAAAGATTCTGGTCAGTAAGTGGGCAGCTTCCTTCTTGTTGGGAGAGTTAATACAGTAACTGTGTAACCATCTGTTTTCCTTGTACTGATTCTGAATGACTCATTGCTAACATAACGGTACACAAGCTCACAACGGGACCTTCATGTGAAAGCCTTTAATATGGCTATATTTATTGTGGAGAGTTGCACTGGGATGCCCGTGATGAAATAAGACTCTTATTGCATAGCACTTGTACCCATTCCAGGTTTTGAAACAAGCTTGATCAGCCACAATGTATAGGTATGCATGCCTAATTAAACTCATAGTAAAACCAGGAATGGATCGAACATCTGTAATGGGAGTCTTGTGTACATCCTGGGTAGCCTGTATATTATAATACATTTATTACTGTCAGATTGTTAATATGACTTTCTCAATGTAGATATAACTGCAGTACAAACCCTGCACCTTCGAATATTGAATGCACATCAACTGTATGTTATTGTGAACAAAGGAGAGGGCTGGCTTTCTATGACTAGAGGGCAGAAGAGCATTGCACACCAAAGTTGGGATAATCAAGGTTTTACTTCGTGTGCATTAATGTATTAAATATATCTGCCCCGCTGTTTCATCTACTCCATCTGGACTCTTCACACAGTCCCTCATCTCGTTTTCACACAGCCTCCCAGCCCAGCCCAGCTGTCCCCTGTGTGTCTGTGGAGCTGGTCATCAGGCTGACAGCTGGGCTCTCAGCCCTGTCATTTGTGTGCACTCAGAAACCTTGCCTTTCCCAGGCAGGTCAGTGCCATTCCTGCATCTGTTGTGCATGTCCCCACAAAGACATTGCACAAAATACTGTGGACCAAATACAGAAAGATATCCCCAAGCACGGATTAAAAAAAACATGAATCCGTATGCGTCCGTCTGTCTGTATGTCTGTCTATCTGTCTGTTATGTCTGTCTGTCTGTCTGCCTGTCATGCTCCTGCCTTGATTTAAACCTTCACCCAGCTTTTATCATACTCTTCCATCCAAATAAATGTTTCATATTGCCTTTAGCTATAATCTGATACTCTAGCTAATATTATGCAAATATTTCACCCTCCCAGGTACGGTGAGATTATTATGGGATTATGAGGACTTTTTGTATGTGCGTGCACTGTTTTTTTTTTTTTTGTGTGTGTGTATTCTTACATGATGTCACTGCATGCCAGAGGGATTCTTTTAACATTCAAATTATCTGGAAGCAAAAAATCAGAAAACGGGCTTCCGAGCCAATGAATGCATTTCTAATGTAATGCAAATGGGTTTATTAATGGAGTCCTGGCATTCTGGAAGCAAACAATGAATAATCTAGTTTGAATGAAAATACATTCTTCAAAGCAAAGGCTTCTTTATAATCAATGCAAATAAAGCATCCTAAAAGAAATGCAAAAATGACCAAAATAAAAGTCTAACGAAAGACTGCAAAAATACAAACAAATAAAGAACCCAAAAATATACAGATACAGGACCTCCTCCCGAGGCAACCGTGGCGGTCTGCTGCGTCTGGTCACTTCAGGGACCTGCAGTTATGAAGCAGAATTTATTCAAACCATGGTTTGAACCGTACTTCCCTGAATATCACAGTTGCTGATTGACATGGGAATGGCCAGCCTGAAAACGTCTGTCTGTGTGTCGCTCTCCGGTGCTCACTATCCCCAAACAGATCTCTAATGTTACAAACCACATAGAAAGTTCAGGCTGCGTCTTGGGAGCTCTCTGAAATGCACTCGTTTTCTCACACTCTCACTCTCTCACCCTCTCAATCTGGAAAGGGCAGCGTTTTCTGTTTCTTTTTTTTTCTGCAATCACCCATTTGAAAAAGTTGTTAGTGCCATCTCTAAAGAGCACTGCAGTGCATACTATAGCAGTATGGTGTCACAGGCATGGTTATTAATACTGGTGCATGCAATTCATCCACCATATAACACTGAAGGGTACATTTCCCCTTAATTTGGGTATTGACTTAAATGTGTTGAGCTACTTTCTGCAACACCTGTAAACTCAAGCAACACTTAAGAGGAACATAAAGGGACATTTAACTTAGAGTGTTTTACAACCAGCCCCTGGTTGATGAATTATATTGCTTTGCAGCATAAGCACTGTACAGTAAAGTACAATACAGTACTGTGCTATAGTGCCCTCAGACCGTGTAGGTAAGAGAACAGTTCTGCTAACTCAGCTCAGCAGATAATACCCTAAATCTGCATGTATGTGTTTACATCCAGCCAGCCCCCGAGCTCCCTTCTGTCCCACGAACCTCCCTGTGTTTTTCTGCTTTCAGAGCAACATGTTTTCAGTTTGTTTCCTGGAATCCCCTCTCTGCTTGCAGTATCTCAGAGACGTATGACTGTGAGTAACTCAATGTTCCCAGCCCGAGTCCGCTCCTCTTCCAGGATTGAGTGCTGCGGCAACAGCCAGGGTCAAGGGGTCTGTGGGGAGAGCGATGAGAACCGCTGAGCTAAGCAGGGAGAGACAGAGAAAGAGAGGGAGGGAGAGGGAATGATACGGTCACAGATTGAGTTCCTGTGAATCTGCAATTACAGTGTAGTCAAAAGCTCGCTAAAAATGTAGGGTAGCTCTGCTGAAGTAACAGAGCTGTACTGCAGCGATGGTAAACAGCAGTGCTTAGCGGCAAGCAGGTGAGATTCTTTGTTGCTGTTAAACTGCACTTACATTTGTGGGGTAATTAATGGCAGTTACAATGCAATTCTAGGATGTTTAGCCACAATGATCTTAAACTGCAGTTGCAATCTTGTTAACTGCACTGTGTTTTCACTTGCCATTGTGTCTCATCTGGGGAGGCTGATAGTGAATGTGGCTCCATTGCCACCATGCACGGGTGACTGTGTTGATAAGGGCTGAAACCATTACTTCATTACAGCTTGTTCAGGAACCTTGCCAGCACACAGCAGCTGTGATGATACAGGCCTGCCAGCAAGTTCTAACTGCTGTTCTTTAGCAGCTAAATGTCTTCTGGCTCCTAGTTTTCTCTGTAAGCGTTGCATCTGTCCACTGTTTAAGGGACCTGTTCAGTTGATGGGGGCAGATCTAGGTCCTGTTTAAATCATTGAAACTGGACCTTCCCTAAATAGGCTAACATGCACTATTAGATGTCTGATTTTCACTTTGCAATGGGATGTGGAAAGTGTTATGCGGTATAATGATAGTTTTGTGTTTTATTGCCTACAGTAAAAGTGGTACAATTATGACACTATTTTTTTTTTTGCAAATTATTTTGTTAAATGAGGAATAAATACATTCACTTTAAAAACTGAATCCAAAAACATTGCCTACAAGAATAGATTCATATACAATAGAATATTAAAAACAAATAATATAAATTAAACATGTGAAGCGCTGTAGTTGTTCATACCTGTCTTTTTATTTATTTATTTATTTACTTATTTTGTCTATCTCGATGCAAAGTCATTTGATCATCAATAAGTCTTGGGGCTTACCAGTAGTTTAATACTGACGGCTTATCCAGTGTATCATGACATGTTCATGGAGTAAGAAGCCCAGTGGATGTGCTGCATTAAGCAGCCCTGAGCTGTGGAGGCCTGTGACAGAGATCACATTGCACAGTCTAGGATCACCACACTCCACACTCAGAGATCACATTGCACAGTCCAGGATCACCACACTCCACACTCAGAGATCACATTGCACAGTCCAGGATCACCACACTCCACACTCAGAGATCACATTGCACAGTCCAGGATCACCACACTCCACACTCAGAGATCACATTGCACAGTCCAGGATCACCACACTCCACACTCAGAGATCACATTGCACAGTCCAGGATCACCACACTCCACACTCAGAGATCACATTGCACAGTCCAGGATCACCACACTCCACACTCAGAGATCACATTGCACAGTCCAGGATCACCACACTCCACACTCAGAGATCACATTGCACAGTCCAGGATCACCACACTCCACATTCAGAGATCACTTTGCACAGTCCAGGATCACCACACTCCACACTCAGAGATCACATTGCACAGTCCAGGATCACCACACTCCACACTCAGAGATCACATTGCACAGTCCAGGATCACCACACTCCACACTCAGAGATCACATTGCACAGTCCAGGATCACCACACTCCACACTCAGAGATCACATTGCACAGTCCAGGATCACCACACTCCACACTCAGAGATCACATTGCACAGTCCAGGATCACCACACTCCACACTCAGAGATCACATTGCACAGTCCAGGATCACCACACTCCACACTCAGAGATCACATTGCACAGTCCAGGATCACCACACTCCACACTCAGAGATCACATTGCACAGTCCAGGATCACCACACTCCACACTCAGAGATCACATTGCACAGTCCAGGATCACCACACTCCACACTCAGAGATCACATTGCACAGTCCAGGATCACCACACTCCACACTCAGAGATCACATTGCACAGTCCAGGATCACCACACTCCACACTCAGAGATCACATTGCACAGTCCAGGATCACCACACTCCACACTCAGAGATCACATTGCACAGTCCAGGATCACCACACTCCACACTCAGAGATCACATTGCACAGTCCAGGATCACCACACTCCACACTCAGAGATCACATTGCACAGTCCAGGATCACCACACTCCACACTCAGAGATCACATTGCACAGTCCAGGATCACCACACTCCACACTCAGAGATCACATTGCACAGTCCAGGATCACCACACTCCACACTCAGAGATCACATTGCACAGTCCAGGATCACCACACTCTACACTCAGAGATCACATTGCACAGTCCAGGATCACCACACTCTACACTCAGAGATCACATTGCACAGTCCAGGATCACCACACTCCACACTCAGAGATCACATTGCACAGTCCAGGATCACCACACTCCACACTCAGAGATCACATTGCACAGTCCAGGATCACCACACTCCACACTCAGAGATCACATTGCACAGTCCAGGATCACCACACTCTACACTCAGAGATCACATTGCACAGTCCAGGCTCACCACATTCCACACTCAGAGATCACAATGGACAGTCCAGGATCACCACACTCCACACTCAGAGATCACATTGTACGGTCCAGGCTTACCACACTCTGAAAACAGAAGGGGTTTGGAGATCAGTTTGATTGAGGTAACAAAAACCAACGTTTCCCATCAAGGGGCTAGCAGTGATCTCAGAGGATGTGTCCACCTCTTGCTTGGCAGGCAGGGCGATGATGTCATCTCAATAAGCGTGGCGGAGGGCCGAGTGCAGCACTCCTGTACGCTTGAAGCGCTGGGTTCTGGTCACTAGCCCGGGGGATTACCGGTGATAAGACAATCAAAGGGAACATGTTGCAATACTCAGAGCCAGGAAGAGGGATTCACACAGACAGGTGGGAGGCTTAACTGCTCCTCTGTGTTTAAAAGGGTCAAAGCAGTTGAGTTTTACTGTGTTCAAATAAACTCCACCCTACCTTTCTTTGTGTCACCCTGCCTCTGTCGTGATTTTCGGTCTGTGATGGAAAGTGCTTATGCTGTATGAAAATAGTTTTGTATTGTATTGCTTACAATAGTTGATGCCATGAAGGTGCTACATTTCTTATGCTTTTTTTGGAGAGCATGCCAGTAGTGGGATATTGATGGCTTTTCCATTAGCAGCCAGAGCATTCCCAGCAATTGCAACACAGTGGATTTGGAACTGATACTGTAGCACAGTGGTGCTGTGAGATGGGAACTGCATTTATTTCTTTTTTTATGGCACATTAATCTCATTAGACTGTTTTATTGCAGGCTGTTTAAAATCTTTTTTTTTTTGTGCACATCAGTGATTTTATAAAACAAATCTAATTACACAATTTGTTTTACAAGCAAGCAACCCTTATCATGCTGATGTAAGTTTATTAAACAGTAAATCACATTGTTTGCTGTATTCACAGCTGGCAATGTATTGAAGCTAGACAGAGGGTAAGAAAGACACTTGTTTGCACAGAGAGTGGAATGGATACTCATGCCGTTAATGTTGACTCACTGCTCTCTTTTAAGTCTCAGCATGACCCAGTTTTGAGATCAGTCAGCTAGTAGAACCGGGTGAGCACACATGGTACGAATGACCTCCTCTAATTCTTATATTCTTATGTAGCAATGGGATTTGGGATAAGTCCATATTGAATCCCTCTGGCTCTGCACAAACACATGCTTCCTCATTTACTCGAAACAGTGCTGGTTTCTGCAGACAGTTCAAGGGAAGGGTCACTGTGGTTTTGAGAGCTGGGTATGACTCTCCCCAACATCAAAAAGTTTGGGCCAAAGCTGCAGTAATACCTCTGCCAAATGATCTTTCATGGCAATTGTTCTGTACAAGTTACGAGACTGCTTTGAAGCCATACTTCCTGTCTGTGCATTGCAATACAATTGCAGTGTGCTACTGTATCACTGCTGTGGTCTGCTAATGTGCTAATGTTTTTTTTTTCCCCATGGTGTCTTCAATACGCTGGCATTAATGCTATCCGAACAGTAGTTTTTAATTGTGTCTGGAAGGGAATAATATATTAATTTGGCATATCATGATATGAGAACGGTGTTCCAGTCCAGTTCAGGGTAACCTGACCTGGAGTTTCAAACAGCAGCTTCAAGGTTAAAAAAAAAAGAACTTTAGCTTGCATATGAACTGGACGCTTACATTTCCTGGTAAAACGAGTTCCTGTCCATGGCTTTGGGATTCATGCAGCCCGGCCCTCCCAACCTGTAAATTATGACAGTAACAACACACCAGAACATTCCATAACTTAACTTCCATTCCACTCTGTACTGAACTCCAGCCAACAAACCTGGTAAACTCCAGAGAAAAAAAAATCTTAGCTAGGAGCTCGTGTTTTGACAGTGTATTAGGTCTTGTCTTGTGATGTTGTGAAAGTTCTGTTTTGTTTTTTTTTTTTTTTTTTTTTATTGGCAGCTCCTGCTGAACACAGTGTACAGCTCAGAATGCCTTCTGTGTTAGCACACATATGCTTGCACATGTTATACTGAAATGCATTGATAGGGAATTATAGGGCAAGAAGCTGTAATAACACTGACAATGTCTAGGTCAAGAATGTAGAAATCACTGTAACTAAACTGCACTGCAGTGACTTTTATTTTTGGGGCAATTTTTTCAAATGGCTGTATTGCAGTGAAGCCACAGCACCTATGCATTCTTTAAAACAAAAAAATATATCATTCTGCACAGTGAATGATATGCATACAGATGAAAGTTTCAATTTGAGACTGTATTACGTGTTGTTGTCTGTTTTTTCACGTGCCCTTTTCTGCACCTAAATTCAGTCTCTAATAATAGTTTATAATGTGCCAACAAAAGTGTTGAACAGTTCGAGAACATCAAAGTGTTTCTTGTATATTAAAACAGCCTTGATCTGCCAAGTTTCCTTTAGTCTTACTGGCAATACACTGTTGTTACAAGCTGCTGATGCTTAACATCAATACAGACTTTTTGGCTGATCTAGCATGCATTATATCTGCCTATAACAGGCAACTGGAACTGAAGAGCAGCTCCTGAACTCAGATTTAAAAACAATGCAATTTTGGAATAATTGCAAACAGAACCACTTTAGAATAATTCAGGATTCAAAGCTCTGTCGGTAGGTCCCTATACTGTATGGCGTGGTGTAGCAGCCCAGCTCAGTGCACTTGTTTTCCATTGTACAGGAGTTTATAGTCACTCCATTCGCAGCTAGTCTGAAAACAGCACTGAGTTGCGTGACTGCAGAATAACACACAAAGGGAAGGGTGGTAAATGAATGTTTTCCTTTCTAACTAATCCGTCGTTTTTTTTTTTTTTTTGTGCATCCCGGAGCAGAAAAACAAGGTGCGTGTCTAAACCTGAGACCGGAGCTCGTTACCTCCTGATAAGAAACGGTGGAAAGCTGAATGACTTAATTAAGGGAAAGCCACGGGCAAGCCAGCGGTGTCGACAAAACAACAACAACAACAACAACGGGAGCTGCGGAAACGGCTCCAGCATCACTTTCCTAAGCGGCCAAGGGCATCGCCAGGGTAACCGGGCACTAAGTACCCCAACTCCACACGCGGCCCTACTCTTTTTTTTCTGGCCGCTCTCCGTGTATAGTGGATGTATCTGGAATATCACTCCACTAGTTTGGAATTGGACTCGCCAGGTGTTATTGACCTGCTAAAATTAGCACCTCAGCAAACTTGTTTATAGCACCCCACCCTGAGTGCTGTACAGTACAAGAACACCAGTACCCTATCAATCACTGCCATGACATAAATATGAAAGCTAAACAGTTAGGATAAGGAGAGGGCTGGGAATCTGAGGCAGAGGTTTTAACAGCTAGTGCTTACCTAAAGAGGGACAGAAAAAACAGTAATGTAATACAGGCATTGAGAAAGCGGCATTATAAAACAGGTAAGAAGTCAAATAAGTATAATGCTCTAAATTGGGCGATTCATTGATTAATTGTTGCAGCTCTAGTTTTTGTTAGCGGTACTTCTTAAAAGCCACTATAAGGAAAGCGCCTCTATAATTCCATTGGAACTAGAAGCAGCTAGAAGCAGTTTGATTGTTTAGAGCAGGCTTCAGGGTGGCGTTATTAAAATCCGCTGTTGTTTAGATTATTAAAATAGACCCCGTAGTTCCTGATAGATGGGAAACAGCTGCCATTGTCCTGTCCTGCCAGTGAGTGGTAAAGCAGTGCCCGGGTCAAGACTGGCAGGTCACAAGCAGCAGTTTAATAGATAGCTTTTGGAAACCTGCAGGTTCACTCTATGCTGGGACTGGTGTCTTCCATGCTTTGACCTTTAACAGAACGGCTCGTGGCTCTCGCAGAGTAACATACAGTCCAGAGCAATCTCTCACAGCGTGCTTACTGCTGTGTGCTGAGAGCTAATTCAAACTGCTCTTCAGAGAAAACACATCTAAAAAAAGAAATTCTAAATGTAAACTGAGTTT